>NW_012102754.1:1769206-1771945 GCF_000951045.1 Mandrillus leucophaeus | reverse complement strand
AAAAAAAAAAAAAATCATTTTGAAATATATTTTACCCTGTCACATACAACAGTCAGAAAACAATACTTTGTGTACTGAATTAAAATCTGCCCAGGCCACAAAAAAGAAAAAAAAAATCTATTTTGCCACCCACTCATAGAGTGCAACCTTTAGAAAGGGATTATTTCCATTGCATTTTCATCAGAGACTGGCAAAGAAAAGTATATCATGTTATTACAGAGCCTGGAAATGTAATGACTTCCAGGTTGCTAAGCAACACCACAACGTTAAAGGCCCCGGTATCTGTGATCTCCAGAGACACTCTCAAATTTCATTAAAACCTGCTCATAACCATTACACAAAAGATCCATGTGGAGTTTATAAACAGGCTTAGTTTCTTGACATGACAATGAAGGAATTAAAAAAAAAACAAGCAAGTAGCATCAAAACTTTTGTGGAACTTAAAACCAAATATTTTGGAGATGCAATTAATGAAATCCATAATGTTTCTAGAAGTGTTTCATAGAAAGAAACCAAGGACTATCACTTCATGGTAAATAAGTGTTTAGTGGGGATTACCAGGCAAGATGGCCAAATAGGAGCAGCTCTGGTCTGCAGCTCCCAGCAAGACCAACACAGAAGGTGGGTGATTTCTACATTTCCAACTGAGGTACCCAGCTCATCTCACTGGGACTGGTTAGACAGTGGGTACAGCCCACAGAGCGTGAGCCAAAGCAGGGTGGGGCATTGGCTCACACAAGAAGTGCAAGGGGTCGGGGAACTTCCTACCCTAGCCAAGGGAAGCCATGAGGGACTATGCCATGAGGGACGGAGCTATTCGGCCCAGATACTATGCTTTCCCCACGGTCTTTGCAACTTGCAGACGAGGAAATTTCCTCAGGTGCCTACAGCACAAAAGCCCTGGGTTTCATGCGCAAAACTGAGCAGCCAAGCTAGCTGTAGGAGGTTTTTTCCAAACCCCAGTGGTGCCTGGAATGCCAGCAAGACAGAACTGTTCACTACCCTGAAAAGGGGGCTGAAGCCAGGGAGCCAAGTGGTCTTGCTCAGTGGATCCCACCCCCATGGAGCCCAGCAAGCTAAGATCCACTGGCTTGAAATTCTCACTGACAGCACAGCAGTCTGAAGTGGATCCTGGATGCTTGAGCTTGGTGGGGGGAGGGGCATCCACTATTACTGAGGCTTTAGTAGGTGGTTTTCCCCTCACAGTGTAAACAAAGCCGCCTGGAAGTTTGAACTGGGTGGAGCCAGAGCCCACTGCAGCTCGGCAAGGCTGCTGTGGCCAGACTGCCTCTCTAGATTCCTCCACTCTGGGCAGGGCATCTCTGAAAGAAAGGCAGCAGCTCCAGTCAGGGTATTATAGATCAAACTCCCATCTCCCTGGGACAGAGCAACTCGGGGAAGGGGCAGCTGTGGGTACAGCTTCAGCAGACTTAAACATTCCTGCTTGCCGGCTCTGAAGAGAGCAGCAGTTCTCCAAAGAGAGCAGCGGTTCTCCCAGCACAGTGCTCAAGCTCTGCTAATGGACGGTCTGCCTCCTCAAGTGGGTCCCTGACCCCCATGCCTCCTGACAGGGAGATACCTCATGGCAGGAGTCAACAGACACCTCACATAGGAGAGCTCCGGCTGACATATGGCAGGTGCCCCTCTGGGAAAATCTTTGCTGTTCTGCAGCCTCTGCTGGTGATACCCAGGCAAACAGGGTCTGAAGTGAACCCCCAGCAAACTCCTGCAGACGAGCAGAAGAAGGGCCTGTTAAAAGAAAAACTAACAAACAGAAAGCAATAGCATCAACATCAACAAAAAGGATGACCACGCAAACACTCCATCTGAGGGTAACCAATAGCAAAGACCACAGGTAAATAAATCCACAAAGATGAGGAAAAATCAGTGCAAAAAGGATGAAAATTCCAAAAACCAGAATGCCTCTTCTCCAAATGATCACAACTCCTCGACAGTGAGAAAACAAAACTGGATGGAGAATGAGTTTGACGAATTGACAGAAGTAGGCTTCGGAAGGTGGGTAATAATAAACTCCTCCGAGCTAAAGAGCATCTTCTAACCCAATGCAAGGAAGGTAAGAACCTTGATAAAAGGTTGGAGGAATTGCTAACTAAAATAACCAGTTGAGAGAAGAACATAAATGACCTGATGGAGCTGAAAAACACAGTACAAGAACTTCATGAAGCATACACAAGCATCAACAGCCAAATCAATCAAGCAGAAGAAAGGATATCAGAGATTGAAGATCAACTTAATGAAAAATAAAGCATGAAGACAAGATTAGAAAAAAAATGAAAAGGAACAAACAAAGCCTCCAAGAAATATGGGACTATGTGAAAAGACCAAACCTACATTTGATTGGTGTACATGAAAGCGATGGAAAGAATGGAACCAAGTTGGAAAACACACTTCAGAATATTATCCAGGAGAACTTCCCCAATGTAGCAAGACAGGACAACATTCAAATTCAGGAAATACAAAGAACACTACAAAGATACTTCTCAAGAAGAGCAACCCCAAGAAACACAATAGTCAAATTCACCAAGGTTAAAATGAAGGAAAAAATGTTAAGGGGAGCCAGAGAGAAAGGCTGGGTTACCCACAAAAGGAAGCCCATCAGACTAACAGCGGATATCTCTGCAGAAACCTTACAAGCCAGAAAAGAGTGGGGGCCAATATTCAATATTTTCTTTTTTTTTTTTTTTTTGAGACGGAGTCTCGCTCTGTTGCCCAGGCTGG
>NW_012102754.1:1765730-1767494 GCF_000951045.1 Mandrillus leucophaeus | reverse complement strand
TGCATTTTCCAAGTTATCAACCATCACTATATACTCCATTTTGTGTTGTGATTTTTTTTTTTTTTTTTTTTGAGACAGAGTCTCGCTCAGTTGCCCAGGCTGGAGTGCAGTGGCGCGATCTCGGCTCGCTGCAAGCTCTGCCTCCTGGGTTCACACCGTTCTCCTGCCTCAGCCTCCCGAATAGCTGGGACTATAGGCACCCACCACTATACCTGGCTAATTTTTTTGTATGTTTTTAGTAGAGATGGGGTTTCACTGTGTTGGCCAGGGTGATCTCAATCTCCTGACCTCATGATGAGCCCGCCCTGGCCTCCCAAAGTGCTGGGATTACAGGCATGAGCCACCGTGCCCGGCCTGTGTTGTGATTTTTTCAAATAACAAATTCACATACCATAAAACTCATCATTTTAAAGTATACAAACTCAGTGCTTTTTAGTATATTCACAGAACGTGCAACCATCACCACAATCGATTTTAGAACACCTTCATCATTCCCAAAATAAACTCATGCTCATTAGCAGTCACACCCATTCCCCTCTCTCTCTAGCCTCCAGCAACCACAATCTTTCTGTAGATTTGTAGATTCCACATATCACTAATCTATGTGTCTATTCTGGGTATTTTACTTAAATGTAATCACACATCATGTGGTGCTTTGTGTCTGACTTATTTAACTCAGCATAATGTTTCCAAGGTCCACCCATGTTGTAGCATGTATCAGTACTTCATTCCTTTTCATGACTGAATAATACTCTATTTTATGGTATACCACATTTTATTTATTCATTCATCAATTGAATGACATTTGGGTTGTCTCTACTTTTTGGCTATTATGAACAATGTTGTTACGAAATTCATGTATAAACTGTATTGCTTTTGTAATTAAAAAAATACTGCTTAAAAAATTACAAAAATATTTTTTCAAAAATAGTACATCAAACTTTTCATTCATTTATACCTGCTTTGCTCCTACCTAGAGCATACGGTTTTCTTACACTCTTAAAATCTACCTAATACCTGCAAATAACTGGGTAGAATTAATTAAAGAAGAATAAACAGACATTCTTGCATAAATTGGTGGTCAATGAATACAACTAATAAAATTTGAAAATTTTCTTTTCAAAATGATGAGAGTACTCTAATGCATGTTAACAACTGCTATGGCATTTACAACTATTATTTCAGAAGTGGGCCTTCCTTTTAAGAATATCATCTTAGAGGCCCTGCATGGTGGCCCCCACCTGTACCAGCACTTTGGGAAGCCGAGGCAGACAGCTTGCTTGAATCCAGGAGTTCGAGACCTGGAGTCAGCATGGCAAAACCTTGACTCCACTAAAAATACAAGAAATTAGCAGGGTGTGCTGGTACATGCTTGTGGTACCAGCTACTCAGGAGGCTGAGGTGGGAGGATCACCGGAGCTTGGGAGGTCAAGGCTGCGGTGAGCTGAGATTGCACCACTGCACTCTAATCTGGGCAAATGGAGTGAGACCCTGACTTTAAAAAAAAAAGAAAAAGAAAAAGGGCCAGGTGTGGTGGCTCACGCCTGTAATCCCAGCACTTTGGGAAGCCAAGGAGGGTGGATCACCTGAGGTCAGGAGATCAAGACCATCCTGGCCAACATGGTGAAAACCCGTCTCTACTAAAAAAAATACAAAAATTAGCTGGGCGTGGTGACGGCCGCCGGTAAGCCTAGCTACTCGGGAGGCTGAGGCACGAGAATCCCTCAAACCTGGGAAGCAGCGGTTGCAGTGAGCCAAGACCAC
>NW_012102754.1:1761082-1762705 GCF_000951045.1 Mandrillus leucophaeus | reverse complement strand
CCGGCTAGTTTTTTGTATTTTTTAGTAGAGACGGGTTTCACCGGGTTAGCCAGGATGGTCTCGATCTCCTGACCTCGTGATCTGCCTGTCTCGGCCTCCCAAAGTGCTGGGATTACAGGCTTGAGCCACCGCGCCTGGCCCAACATTCTTAAAGAAAAGAATTTTCAACCCAGAATTTCATATCCAGTCAAACTAAGCTTCACAAGTGAAGGAGAAATAAAACCCTTTACAGACAAGCAAATGCTGAGGGATTTTGACACCACCAGGCCTGCCTTACAAGAGCTCCTGAAGGAAGCACTAAATATGGAAAGGAAAAACCAGTACTAGCCACTGCAGAAACAAACCAAAATGTAAAGACTACTGACACTATGAAGAAACTTCATCAACTAATGGGCAAAATAACGAGCTAGCATCATAATGACAGGATCAAATTCACACATAAAAATATTAACCTTAAATGTAAACAGGCTAAATGCCCCTATTAAAAGGTGCAGACTGGCAAATTGCATAAAGAGTCAAGACCCATCGGTGTGCTGTATTCTGAAGACCCATCTCATATGCAAAGACACTCATAGGCTCAAAATAAAGGGATGAAGGAAGATTTACCAAGCAAATGGAGAGCAAACAAAAGCAGGGGTTGCAATCCTAGTCTCTGAATAAACAGACTTTAAACCAACAAACATCAAAAAAGACAAAGAAGGGCATTACATAATAGTAAAGGGATCAACGCAACAAGAAGAGCTAACTATCCTAAATACATATGCACCCAACACAGGAGCACCCAGATTCATAAAGCAAGTTCTTAGAGACCTACAAAGAGACTTAGACTCCCACACAATAATAGTGGGAGACTTTAACACCCCACTGTCAATATTAGACAGATCAATGAAACAGAAAATTGATAAGGATATTCAGGACTTGAATTCAGCTAGGGACCAAGTGGACCTAATACACATCTACAGAACTTGCCACCGCAAATCAACAGAATATACATTCTTCTCAGCACCACATAGCACTTATTCTAAAATTGACCACATAATTGGAAGTAAAACACTCCTCAGCACATGCAAAAGAATGGAAATCAAGACAAACAGTCTTTCAGACCACAGTGCAATCAAATTAGAATTCAGGATTAAAGAAACTCACTCAAAACCGCACAGCTACATGGAAACTGAACAACATACTACTCAATGACTACTGGGTAAATAGCAAAATTAAGGCAGAAATAAAGAAGTTCTTTGAAACCAATGAGAAGAGAGATACAACATACCAGAATCTCTGGGACACTCCTAAAGCAGTGTTTAGAGGGAAATTAATAGCAATAAATGCCCACAGGAGAAAGCGGGAAAGATCTAAAATCAACAACCTAATATCACAATTAAAAGAAATGGAGAAGCAAGAGCAAACACATTCAAAAGCTAGTGGAAGGCAAGAAACAACTAAGATCAAAGCAAAACTGAAAAAGATAGAGACACAAAAAACCTTTTAAAAAATCAATGAATCCAGGAGCTGGTTTTCTAAAAGGATTAACAAAATAGATAGACCACTAGCCAGACTAATAAAGAAGAAAAGAGAGAAGAATCAAATAGACACAATAAAAAATGACAAAGGGGGTATCACCAC
>NW_012102754.1:1717296-1759912 GCF_000951045.1 Mandrillus leucophaeus | reverse complement strand
ATTCCCATCAAATTACCATTAACTTTCTTCACAGAATTAGAAAAAACTACTTTAAAATTCATATGGAACCAAAAAAGAGTCTGTATAGCCAAGACAATCCTAAGCAAAAAGAACAAAGCTGGAGGCATCACACTACCTGACTTCAAACTATACAAGGCTACAGTAACCAAAACAGCATGATACTGGTACCAAAACAGATATATACACCAATGGAATAGAACAGAGGCCACAGAACTAACACCACACATCTACAACCATCGGATCTTTGACAAATCTGACAAAAACCAGAAATGGGCAAAGGATTCCCTATTTAATAAATGGTGCTGGGAAAACTGGCTAGCCATCATATGCAGAAAACTGAAACTGTACCCTTTCCCTACACATTATACAAAAATTAACTCATGATGAATTAAATATTTAAATGTGAGACCTAAACCCATAAAAACCCTAGAAGAAAACCTAGCCAATACCGTTCAGGACATAGGCATGGGCAAAGACTTCATGAGTAAAACATGAAAAGCAATAGCAACAAAAGCCAAAATTGACAAATGGGATCTAATTAAACTAAAGAGCTTCTGCATTGGCAAAGAAACTAGCATCAGAGTGAACAGGCAGCCTACAGAATGGGAGAAAATTTTTGCAATCTATCCATCTGATAAAGGGCTGATATCCAGAATCTACAAGGAACTTAAACAAATTTACAAGAAAAAAACAAACAACCCTATCAAAAAATGGGCGAAGGATATGAACAGACACTTTTCAAATGAAGACATCTATGTGGCCAACAAACATGTGAAAAAAAGCTCATCATCTCTGGTCATTAGAGAAATGCAAATTAAAACCACAATGAGATACCATCTTGTGCCAGTTAGAATGGCGATCATTAAAAAGTCAGAAAACAACAGATGCTGGAGAAGATGTGGAGAAATAGGAACATTTTTACACTGTTGGTGGGAGTGTAAATTAGTTCAACCATTGTGGAAGACAGTGTGGTAATTCCTCAAGGATCTGGAACTAGAAATACCATTTGACCCAGCAATCCCTTTACTGGGTATATACCCAAAGGATCATAAATCATTCTACTATAAAGACACATGCACACATATGTTTATTGTTTATTGCACCACTATTCACAATAGCAAAGACTTGGAACCAACCCAAATGCCCATCAATGATAGACTGGATAAAGAAAATGTGGCACATTTACACCATGGAATACTATGTAGCCATAAAAAGAATGAGTTCAAGTCCTTTGCGGGGACATGAACGAAGCTGGAAACCATCATTCTCAGCAAACTAACGCAGGAACAGAAAACCAAACACCACATGTTCTCACTCATAAGTGGGAGTTGAACAATGAGAGCATACGGGCACAGGGAGGGGAATACCACACACCAGGGCCTGTGGAGGGATGGGAGGCAAGGGGAGGGCTGGCATTAGGAGAAATACCTAATGTAGATGACGAGTTGATGGGTACAACAAACCACCATGGCACATGTATACCTATGTAATAAACCTGCACATTCTGTACATGTATCCCAGAACTTAAAGTATTTATTTTTTAAAAAAAGTGAAACAAGAAAAAAAAAGTGTTCAGTATCCTAAAAAATATATGTACTGTATGGAACTCTGAAACTTTCTTTGGAGAATGGATAAAAATGTTATATGTATACATTGGAAATGGAAGCAGAATAATTTGAAATGAGAGACCTAATCATTACTTGCTTCAAGGAGGGTCATGATAGCAGCATGCTTTCAACTGAAAAAGGAAATCAAGATGCCATGAGAAATAATTCTCAGGAACACTTTCAAAACATTTCCTTTAACAATGGTGTTGGAAAAGACTAATCCCTGAAACAGAAAACGTTAAACAAGCCTCAATAACAATTTCATGGCCATCACTGGGATAACAGTCTAGAAAGTCTGGCACAACTGTCTAAAATGCCAATGAGACCTGATCTGTGACATATGTGTGGGGCACCAACCCTTGCCCAGCCATCTCCTAAATGTTCTGAGCAGAAATACTGGAAGGAGACCATGTGGTTTAGCTCAACCTTACTCATCACCACTAGAAGCCAAAAATATTTTTAAAAAATCAAAGTGAGCACTGACACAGATCAAAAAGGTCATTTGCTATGATACTTGATTTTAAAGGCAAATTCTTAAATAGAAACTATGTATGCATGTGGGATCATAGGTTTGCTATGCTAAATGGGTAGTGAGAGTGGCAGAGGATACGTATTACATATTTATTTTCAATTCCTTAGTTCCCAGGAAGTCTGATTGATTAGGGAAGCCCAAGTCTTTAGGGGCATAAACAAGTGCACTGATAAATTGATGAGTAGTTGGCTCTCACGTGGTCACATACCAAAGTGAAGAAAAAAATTAAAATCTTGCAAAAGATGTGAGATTTCATAAAATCAGTGCCAGTGATGATAGAAGAATTACACCAAAGTCTTTGATGAGTGAGGGTCTGACAGATAAACATAAAACTAGATGATTAACAGTTGGAGAAGAGAAAAATCTCTTCAAGGGTGAAGACAAGACAATTCAAAAGATAGGCAATTCAAAACGGAATGCTAGTTTGAACAGCAAGGGAAAACTGAGGAAGATCTTACATAGTTTTACAATAAGAGACTCATTTTTATGATGGGGCTGGAAAGGTTAAGTATGAAGAATGTTATAACATGCCATTATGCAATTTTGATAATGTAAAAGATGATATACAAGGAAGTTTAGAATCACTGGTAAAGCCCCAAGTGATGGAGCAAAAAGATCCATCTATAGGCCTTCTTACCATACCCTCAGAGTAAGACTACATCTCTGCTGATTCCCAGGGGCAGGGACATAGGGAACACAGGCCTTCTGGGTGGGGGTCACCTCTGTCCTGGCTGGAGTCAGGAGTTGTCCCAGAACTATTCAGGCTCCAGCAAGGCTCACTCACAGCCTCACCCATCCAGTTGGCCTGGGACAGTCAAGGTCAATCTCATTCCTCATTGTGTCCAAGTTTATGTAGGTCGCCATGTAAAGCCCAGGCCCCCCAGGTCAGCCTTATTCCCCTGGGCTCTCATCTCTATGAGGCTCTGTATATTCTATATTCTGATTCTCATCTTCACCCCTCCTCTTGAATCCCTTCTACTCACTATGCCTTTTGGACAGAGGCACCAGCAAGACCTCCTTTATCCTCAGTCTATTCCTAGGATGCGCCTTTCACTTTTTTTGCTGTAACTGAAACTGGGCTTTTCCCTCGTGACAGGCTCCTCTTACATGTGTCTTTCATACTCCTGAGCTGCTGGGCCCGGAGAAACCTCCTTGGTTCTCACAGAAGCTTCCTGGTCATTCTCCACCCCTCTTCCATGCATCCCCTGACCCTCTTCCCCCAGCTTTAAATCTTACGTCACCAGAGAACACCTTCTACTCTTACCTGTGGCAGTTATCTGTGGATTATCAGGTCGCTCACACTCCCATTCCCCAGCTCACTGTCAGTGTCTTCAACACCACCTTTATCAAGCGCTTGGTCATTTCAAAGTCTACAGAGAGGGTCCTTCCAAAACTACTCATTTCTTTGGCTTTCCCTCCAGTGATATTGTCCTCCTCCAACATTTGATTCACTCCCCTTGTTTTAACCTGTACCTGGTCATTACCATTAACTGGCAACCTCCGGAATCTACATTCAAGCATTCCACATTCCGATACCATTCTGTTCAAGTCCAGACCTCCCTCTGTTGGAATTCCAGGCCTGAAGAGCCAACTGCCAGCTTGCCATTTCCAGATGGATGTCCAACAGGCATCTTAAATGTAAAATGTTCAACTGAGCTCCTGGTTTTCTCTCTGCCCTCAAATCAGCTCCTCCTACAGTTTTAGCCATCTCAGTTTTGTCTTAGGCCAAAATTGGAATCATCTTTCAGTATTTCTTTCCTAGTCTCCAACTAATATGTCAGCAAATTCTATTGGTTCTGCTTTCAAGATATATCCAAAATATAACCACTTTTTACTCCCTCCAAGTCATGATCAGGACTCTCCCGATATAGCAGCCTCCTGACATTTATCTCTTATCCTTCACCCTCTTCGATGACTACTCTCAATGCAGCAGCCAGACTGTCTATCCCTTCAGCTCAAAACCCTCCAAAGGCTTCCACTTCACTGAAGATAAAGGCCAGTGTTTACAAGGGTTTACAGGGCCTTTGTAACCTCTTTCCTCCACGACACCCTTCCCTGTTGTCTCCCTCACATCCTATGTGTCTCCTTCTTGCTCAGTTTGCTCTGGACACAGGGGCTTCCTTACAGTCCCTAGAACATACCAGGGATATACCTGCCTTGCGGCCTTAGCACTTGCTATTCCCCTGCTCCAAACACTCCCTGGCTGCTTTCTCTACTTCTTTCAGTCTTTACTCAGATGTCATCTCAGGGAGGCCTTCCCTAGTCACATTATCTAAAAGCTGCAAATAGCCTGCTGTCTTTCCTATTTTCCTTTCTCTCGTTATTTTTCTTCTTAGTGCTTTCCCTACATAAAATATGACATAGTTTACTTAATAAATGTGGCTATCATGTCACTCTCTTAGCAAGCTCCATTAGAGCAGGGTTTTCTGTCTGTCTTGTTCCCTGCTGTATCCCCAACATTGAGAACTGTGGGTGCCACAGAGCAGTCAACAAGTAAAACAATATTTACTTGTTGAGTGAGTGGTCACTCTGTCTTACTGAGGACTTTTTCTGTGTGGTACTGAAAAATGCTGAATAACTCATTAGAATGACTTCATAACATTGTTAAAAGACAAATCAAATTCACTTTGATAAATGTTAGTTTCATATTTTGAGATTAAATCCCAATGAAACCTTTTGTCATTATGTGCCGTAATTGTTAGATTGCCAGTTTAAATGAATCTACATTAAGTGGTTAGTTTTCCATTATCACTTATTCTGGAACAAAAAGGAACTCCTGTGTTATCAAATAATATACCTAAACCTTGGAGTAGTTCTGTTGACTGAATTCAAGATACTAGTTTACAAAAAAACAAGAGTCATACTTTACATGATATGATTCAATTCAACTCATCTCACAGCTTGAACTTAAAATATTCTCTTGGATACATATTGTAATTATCAACTGAACTATTCTCCTTATATTTTTCTGTGATTATTTAAAACCTGATACCAAACTCTGGTTATTTGCTTTATATATAGTGTATCTACCTAGAAACAGTCTTGCTAAGGAAAGAGATATATCCCTACAAACATAATGTGGATATTAGTTATTGTTTATTTCAATTGATGGAATTCATTTCTTACAATTAATATATATTAAAGAAAAATTCTATTTAAATTATTTAAAAAACGAAATTTAAAAACATTTAGTGTAGGTATTCATAACAGAAGGTCCCTCAAAAAATTGCCATTGCTGTTTACAACCACAAGGCGGTATTTTTCTTTTTCTTTTTTTTTTCTTTTCTGAGACAGAGTTTCACTGTTGTCGCCCAGGCTGGAGCGCAATGGCGCAATCTCGGGTCACTGCAACCTCCACCTCCTTGGTTCAAGCGATTCTCCTGCCTCAGCCTCCTGAGTAGCTAGGATTACAGGCGCCTGACACCACTCCTGGCTAATTTTTATATTTTAAGCGGAGACAGGTTTTCACCATGTTGGCCAGGTTGGTCTCGAACTCCTGACCTCAGGTGATCCACCTTCCTCGGTCTCCCAAAATGCTGGGATTACAGGCGTGATCCACCATGCCTGGCCTGGAAGTATTTTTCAAACATGTTCATTCTAATACTTAACTTGCTTTAAATGCTCATTGTTCTGAGACTGGTTTTGTTAAGGGCATGACATTAGACATCCCAAATTACCAAAGGAATCTGTAGCATTCTGCACAGCAAAAGCTGCACAGTGAAGTTGGTGATGGTCAAAATGATTACTACGCATCAGGAAAACACCGTAGGAATTTACAATTACTATTATTTGAACCAGATAATAATTCCCTTTAAATGGAAATATTCAGGGGTTGAATAAATAAATGGTCCCTCACAGTGAGCTTTCTTTTGTGTTTCTCCCACCACTTCCCTTGGTTCTCAGGAGACTGCAGAGCGCAAAGCACCAGGGACTCTTAGCTTTTTACTTACAACTTATACTGGGTAGATTCTCAATGAATTAGTATCATAGAAGGAAGCAGTGTTCCCCGCAACTCTTCTCCCTTTTTGAGAGTTATTATATCTGTTACCAAGAAAAGTAGATTGGTCCTTTCCACATTTTAAATATTTCCCCTCAGGCATTAAAATTAACCATTTTGCTTCATAAATATTATCAATTTTTTATAGTTTTTACCCTTTACTTTAAAAAGTCAATGTGGGAAATAGGAATATTCACACGGTTCCAATGTATCTCTCCAAGCATGCCTTAGTGATTGCAAGGGAAACACACACCTGCATAGTGGAGACATGTGGCAGATGCCCTCTTAACCAAGCAATTAAACTTAGCATCACTAAAAGTGGAGATGACTGACATCACATGCTTCTCAATATGATACAGTATAAGGGGCACTATCAACGGGACATTGTGACCCAAAATATCATGAGGAAATAATCATTCTACTCTCCAGAGTATGGGATATTCCATAAGACAAGTGACTTAGGCTTTTCAAAAAGTCAATTTCATACGAAAAAAAAAAAAAGAAAGATTCTTCTAGATTAAAAGAGACAAGGAAACAATAATAAATTCAGTATGTGAGCCTTGGTTGGAATGTGGCTTAAAAACAAAAGACTATAATAGTCATTTTTTGACAACTAATAATACCAGCATTTTGGGAGGCTGAGGCAGGCAATCACTTGAGCCCAGTTCAAGACCAGCCTGGACAATATAGCGAACCCCTATTTCTGTTTTTCTGAGATCAGATGAGATCGGGTGCATTCTGGGTGGTATGGCTGTAGAGCCTGTCTATATATATATATATTTTTTTTCAAGACAGAGTCTCACTCTGTCGCCGAGGCTGGAGTGCAGTGGCGTGATCTCGGCTCACTGCAACCTCTGCCTCCCAGGTTCAAGCAATTCTCCTGCCTCAGCCTCCTGAGTAGCTGGGCGTACAGGCATCCGCCATCACGCCTGGCTACTTTTTGTATTTTCAGTAGAGATGGGGTTTCACCATGTTAGCCAGGTTGGTCTTGAACTCCTGATCTCAGGTGATCTGCCCACCTCAGTCTCCCAAAGTGCTGGGATTACAGGTGTTAGCCACTGCACCCAGCCTTTATCTTTAAAAAAAGAAAATTAGCTGGGCACAGTGGTGCATGCCTGTAGTCCCAGCTACTTGAAAGGCTGAGGTGAGATAATCAACTGAGCCCCTGAGGTCAAGGCTGCAGTCCCCATGAGGGCACCACTGCATTCAAAAAAAAAAAAAGTATTAAGTAGATATTAATGATATGAAATTGTTAATTTTCTTAGTTGTGATAATGGTATTATGGTTAGAGACCAAGTTCCATGATGTCTTCACTTTCACAAGAGTTAGAAAACACATACACACAACAGAAATATGGTAAAATGATAATTCTTAATTCTTGATTACACAGGTGCTCATCCTATGACTCTTTCATCTTTTCTTGGATTTTGAGACTTTTTATAATAAAAAGAAGAGTAAAAGTATCACCAATGGCAATAGAAATCTGAAAGAGCACAAGACGCTATAGAGAGAGCAGGGAAAAAATTTTATGTGCTAGGATTACAGGAAGGGAGTAGGGGACCTGAATCTCTTGAGAAAAGATATCATAACAAAAGGAAAGTTATGCTGCACAGGCGCTACAAATGACAGATTGGAAAAAAAAATAGGAAGGGAAGGCAACTAGCCTGGGCAACAGAGTGAAATTATGTCTCTAAAATTAAAAAGAAAATTCATATCACAACTTGGTACACACAGCCACATGTGCAAACAGATGCAGAAAACGGGAAAAAAAGTTTCACAAAGCAATATCCTATGAACAACACATTAAGATTTGTTATTCTGTTCTATTTCATTTTTATTTAAATAACAAATGCTGCACTGTGAAACTTTAAATTGCTTTCAGTGGATCATGATGTGTAGTTGGAAAAACACAAATCTCAATCAACTTGCTTGCTTTGTCAGTAGTGAAACTTAGAGAGGTTGTGTCTTGTCTATGGCAGTACAAGTAGTTGACTGAAGAGCTGAGATTGGAACTCAGGGCTATGGGCTCCTAGGCCACATTCTGTCTATTCCACTAAGCTGACTTTCACATTGTTTTATCTTTAAAACACACATGAAACTTTTCAACCTCCTTAACTGACAATATTTTCCAAATCTCAACCCTGGATGCTTATTATTATCCTTTATACTATTTCTGGGAAGAAATATACTGTATTCAGCCATTCAGGTCATAAACTTCATGAGAGCAGAGGGGTTGCCTGTCTTGTTCTTCATGTATTATACCTTCAGCACTTCCATGTTTGGCTCATAACAGATGCTCAATATACTACTGCTGAACGAATTAATGACTCCACTCTTATGGATTTAGATATTATCTCAATATTGATAACTCTTATATACATATTCCTTTTTTTTACAACTAGAATCTAATTTTGCATTTCATTTTGTGGCCTTTCATATTCATCCACCCTAATTTTCAAACACCGGATCACTTTTTCAAGGTATTATTTGTTATTTTTAACTGAACATGTGTAAAATTAAACTTACCATATTAAATGGGTTTTTCTCTACCTCTACTGAAGGTACTAATTATATTCCAGGTATTTGGATTAGGAATTCCCATGAAGTGGGGTCCACAGACTCCAGTTTTCTCAAAAGTCAGGCAGGAAACAAATGTTTGAATCACTTGAGTATAAGAACAGAGGCAGAATTGGAACCACGGCCAAACCAGAGAACCCAGAACCACCTAAAACTTTTGTTGACCCTTTGTGTTCAATTTGTGGCCCACGAATCTAGAGCCACACTTAGCTCACATTCCCCTGCCTCAGAGACCTATACTCAATCAGACCTGGTTGATTTTTCCTATTCAATGCCTCTTGCAGTGGTTCTAGATCATACATCCTTATATGGAATCAAACTGCAGATACTAGGAGGAGAACCCAAGTGAGGAGGAAAGTAGAGAGCTGATGTGTGGGGAAATGAGACATGTTCAGATGGATCTTAAGGAAGCTTTCTCTGTCACATCCTGTGACATGTGATCTTGTCGATACCTATGGGAAAGATCTATATATTTCCTCAACGCTCTTGAGGTGGACTATCATTTTATCATAGTAACACTGAGGTCTGAGTCCTGAGAAGGACTGGCTATAAATGACTCTGTTCCACTAGCCATTTTCTAAATCTGCCTTGCATAAAATCTCAGGAATATCTCTTCAGGGAATTATGTAAAAATTTTAGGCACTATATTTCTTTTTCTTTAATAGACTTTTTTAAAAATTGGCAAATTATTAGTGTACATATTCATGAGGTACACAGTGATGTTTCAATACATATAATGTATAGTGGTCAGATCAAGGTAATTAGGATATCTATCATTTAAAACATTTATCATTTCTTTGTGTTGAAAATGTTCAATATCTTTCTCTAGCTCTTTGAAACTGTGTTTTATTATTAACTATAGTCATCCTACAATGGTATAGAGTGCTAGGACTTATTCCTCTTATTTAGCTGTAATTTTGTATCCTTTAACAAATCTCTCCCTATCCTTCCTCCCATCCCCCTTCCCTTCCCTTCCCGGCCTCTAGAATCCTCTGTTTTACTTTTTACTTCTATGAGAGCAACTTTTTTTGGCTTCCACATATGAGTGAAAACATGCGGTGTTTATCTTTCTGTGCCTGGCTTATTTCATTTAACATAATATCATCCAGTGCCATCCATGTTTCTTTTCTTTGTTGGAAAGATACAACAAAATCATTCAAAGAGTTCCCAAATTAACTTGCAAACCCTATGGCAATCAGTGGCAGAGAATGCCTCTCCAGTGGAACTGCAAATGGGTGTGTATGGATTCAATAAAAGATCTCTTTCAGAAACGCTTAAGAGCATCCTCTCAGGGTTTTAGGAAATCTTCTTAAAAACCATATTTCATAAAATTGATTAAATTTATGTTTAACTCATTTGGGTGCATAGTGTTTCTCTTAGAAATTTTACTGGTTTTACATCAATCCCCATTCTTTTCTCCTTTAAGAATACAAGTCAAGAATAGAAGGTCTTAACCACAAGAAAAAAGGAGGGAGAGAGGTATAATTTCACCTTTTTATTATATCTCAAGGAATATTTCTTTACTTTTCTAGGAGAAACAGTGCCTCTTCTGATTCTAAATTCTACAGCCCAACCTGGTGCTAAAATATTAAAAGAATGGCTGCAGAATTCCTAGTTTCCTCATCTGGTCTCTTTAAAAATGTAATGACTCTATACATAAAGAAATGCTATATTACACTCATTTTCAGCATCATAACATGCGTGTTCTCACGTGGAATGAGAGGGGCCGGTGACCTATATGAGAATTCAGAAGGAAAATGATAGTGAGCACAGCAAGACTTTCTGAAGACCACAGGATAAAGATTCTTCATGGAACAGGTATTTGTAACAAATCCTTAATACTATTCATCTTCAGAGAGTTATTGCAAATCACACTCCTTCCACCTCTGCTGCACCAGGTAGATGGGTGAGAAGGCAACAGGGAGTTAGTAACATCAGCATATTATAGTTACCCTCCCATGGACTATTTTTCTGCTTTCAGAGAGTAGTTGATAGCATATATTTAAGCCAATTTTAGGCACAGAACAAATTTGTGGTGGTTCATGTGTAGTCAATATTTTGAGTGTTGGAGTAAGCTAGCTTTAATTAAGAGACAAGTAGCTAATCTACAATCATTGCCCTGGGAAAACTCCCATTGATATCCAGTTTAAGGGAAAGGTAAACTTGGGAGACACTTGAAGGATTTCCATCACATTTTTAAAGCTAAAGCAGAAAGTATAATTATAAAGCCTCCCAACTTCCTCTTAAATTACAGCAGATAATTAAATCGTTAGGTTTCTTCAACATTCTCCGGATGTTCTAAATACAGACTAAATAAGAAAGAGCACCCTAGAGGCAAAACACATCCCATCTCTATTAGCAGAAATTAAACATTCTATTTCTTTAATTTGTTAGTGAAAATTGTAGTTTTAGAAAGTGACTGTCACAAGATTGGGACTTTAAACAGAAAAGTCAAGAATCCAGGACCCTTGCTGTGATTCACAGGGAGGGATCTGCCACATGATTCCCCAATATGATTCTCTAACAACCATGGTTTACCAGTCACTGACATGCTCATTACCTGTAAATTATGGAGTCAAACGTATCTTGGGCTTGCCCTCTGAATCCATCCAGACTCGCTCAGCTTTGGGCACAGGAGGCCACTCTTCCATCAGGGTTTTAAAAGAGATGACCCCATCAGCTTAGAATACTCTTCTTTTTAGATGTGCTCCTGGTGGGAGTGGGTACTTAATGAATATCCTCTGGCTAGGTCCTCAGGGAACTTGTCTTTTCCTCCCTAACTTCTTATGGTCAAGAAAATGCATTTGTCAGGCCTCCTTAATCCAATTACTGGCACCAGGTAATAAATCTAGAATGGCTCTGTATCTCTATGGAATCTGATTCTTCTGCTCCAGTGAGCCGAGCCTGAGAGTTGGGTTTCCCCAGAGTCACAGGAAATTTTTGCATGTGTTCCTTATATCACTCAAGTTCCTGTCCTCTATCCATATGCATATCCAATCTCATGCAGTCTTCAGAAACTTGGCAGGGCTACTGTGGAGAAGACTGAAGCTTCAGACTATGGGATAACTAACTAAATGTCTTTTATGGTCCTTCTCAGTCTGACCTAGGTGTGTCTACAAAGTACTAACACGAGCTCCCAATATGGACTGAAGACCAAAAATGAACTGCCAATAACAAAAACGCTGTATTTTATGAACATTCCTTATTCAGCTCAGTAAATGCTAAATACCTATTCTGTGACAGCTACTATGGTAAAGTTTTATGCCACAGTAAGGAAAACTAATTCAATTAAGATGCTGCCAGCAGCCTTTTCTTTCAGAGACCAGAATTTCTTAATTCCATCAACAATGTCTAAACTCTAAATTCTCCTAAAGTTAATGTTCAGTGAAGCTCTGGCTTTTCCTGGCCCATTCTTATGTCTTCCCAATCTGGCTCCATGGATTTCTGGGTCTTTGCTCAGGATGTGCTTCTTCCTGCTCAGTGTGTAGAATACCAACACATTCTTCCATACGCAGTTTAAACATCATGTCTTGCCAACTTCCTCCCCAGAATGATTGTTCCTGCGGAACTTTCTTGGCTCCTCCAGTGTAGCACTGATTGGATCCTGTTTTGTAATGAAGCTGGTTGCTTCCATGTCTCTCTGGCTAGAGATCCCTGAGGGCAGGGAGCAGCAAGATCGTGTCTGTTTCAATATCTCCAGTGCAGTGCTTTGCACACAGTCATAACTCTATCCATTACTTGTTTTTCTATGAATAAAAGAATGAATCTCTCAGGTGCTGTCTGGATCAAAGTTCAGTCAAATTCTGCCTGACAAATGCCTGAGGAATTCAGATCAGTCCTTGGCAAAGCAGCAGCCTGGGGCCAGCTACTTCGAAGGAGAATGGGCTGGGGCAATCCAACCTGGGCTTGATACCAGCTCTATCATTCCCTAGTTGGTGGCCTTGGGAACATTACTTAAGCTCCTTAAGCCTTAAGTTATAACCTATAAAATGGGAATGATCTGGGAACAATCACTGGAGCTATTCTCCAGGGATGCTGTCAAGATTAAAGGAGATTAATCCACCAAAAATCCTAACACAGAGACTACCACACAGTAGTAACCAACAACTGATGAACATCTTTTACACGTCAGACACCGTAACATTCTGGAGATACAACAAATAACAAGACCGACCACATTACCACCCGGGAACAAGCGTAATGTAAAGATAAGAACAGAAAGTAAGCCAACAATTATAAAGCAATGGCTGCCAGAGAATTAAAAACAGAGAACAGAAGGACAAAGAGGAAGGAGGACTAAATCAGTCCAGAAGTATGAGACAGGTGGTATCATACTCCTCTTTGGGTAACCTGCTGCTATTTCTCTCCAAATGTACTAACCTCAGTACAGATGGGGTTACTTCCCAATAAACCCATTATAATGTAAGTCAAAAATGCATTTAGTATACCTAACCTGCCAAACGTCATGGCCCAGCGTACCTTAAATGTGCTCAGAACACTTACATTAGCCTGCAATTGAGCAAAATCATCTAATACAAAGCCTATTTTGTAACACAGTATTGAGTATCTCATATAATTTATTGAAGACCATATTGAAAGTAAAAAATAGAATGGTTGTATGGGTACCTGAAATACAGTTTCTGCTAAATGAGCATCAGTTTTGCACCAATGCAAAGTTGAGAAATCCTAATTTGAACCATGGTAAACTGGAGACCATCTGTATTCCATTTAATTAGAACTGAGCTTCAGGATGGGCAAGTTCAAGGCCATAGCTGAGCTGACTGGGGCCCCAAGAATCTCTGATTATATGTTTTATACGACTTGACCCAACATTGACTTACCCAGGGTAAATCAGAAGGTTTTCAGAAGATTTTGAGGCATTTATCACAGATGGCAGGCCTGCAAACATTATGGGCATTCTTGAAAAACTAAAGTAGAGACATCAAAGAGTTAGAGTGACCTTCACAGATACCCTCCAGAAGAGGGTAGAAAACAGTATCTTGGGACTGTCCAGGCTATTTGTTATTGTTGCTAAGCAAACAAACAGTTGTTTTAATCCCAATCCAGAACGTTTTTGCATCTTACTTCCTAAATACCACACAGAAAGGCTCCATAGTTCTTTGGAGAAATGCCTGATTCCAAGGCTGGAGTAGTAACACAATATGAGCCTGGAATATCACATTATGACTGAAAGCACTCCAGAAAAAAAAAAAAAAGATGATGGAGAATGTCAAAAGACATAGCAGACATCCGAAAGCATTTCCATTAGCCAAATCTGGGGCAGCCGTGGATTGTAACCCACTGAAAAATCCATGAGCCAATTCTGATAATAACAGAGATAAGTTTTAAAAAATCAATAAATGGGACAGAAAAGGTGGAACAACACAAATGTCCATCAATGGATCATACATTTTTAAAATGTGGTATACACATAACAATGGATTATTAGTCAGCCCTAAAAAGGGAGGAAATTCTAGCACGTGCTACGTCATGAATAAACCTTGAAGCCACTACAATAAGTGAAACAAGCCAGACATAAAAGGACAAATATTGTATAATTCCACTTGTACGAGGTACCTAGAGTAGTCAAATTCATAGAAACAAAGTAGAATGGTGGTTACCAGGCACTGGGAGAAGGAGGAGTGGGAAGTTATTATTTAATAGGCACAGAGTTTCAGTTTGGGAAGATGAAAAAGTTGTGGAGATGGATAATAGTGATGGTTGCACAACAATATGAATATGCTTAATGCCACTGAACCACATACTTAAAAATAATTCAAGTGATACATGTTATGCTATATACATTTTACCACAATAAAAAGAAAATAGATGAGCAGCACCAGGATCAACTTGTTTTTGCATACAAAGGTAAAAATCACTTGGATTCAACTTTTCTTCCACAAAGCAAAATCTACCTGGCCCTATGAGGAAGGTCAGATATTATAAAGAAGCCATTTTAAATAGTAAAGCAAACTAAAAGACGGTAGAATCTGTTTATTTCAAACAAGTTGGGGTCTTATTAATTAATCTGTATGATTAATTTGATCAGTGTTTTAGTAAATAACATAACTTACTTACATAATATCTGCAATTCTAAAATCTAGAGAGCTCTGAAAATCCAAACCTTTTTTCATACGTTCAAAACACATATTTCATATTGTTCAAAAACACATATGGTAGCAAAACCTGACCTGAACTCACAAGAGCCCATGTTTGGTCTTAATTTACCTCTACCTGGTGTAAATATTCATACATTTTGCCACAGAAATATTACTGTGCTTATGGTGGCATTGCCTGAGTGCCTCCTATGGGCATCATATAATATACAGTATAAGAACCATGCCAAAAAGATGTGAAAATTCTAAGTTTCAAAAAAAAAAAAAAAATCTGGTCCTGAATTTCAAAGAGACTATAGATCCCTACAAAATTTAACCATATCAGATATCAGACCAATATTTTCCAAGTTTTTGACATTTTCTACCAAATTCACACTTTTGCCATATCTACAGATCACTTGTATTATTATATTCTCTAGTACTTGTCTTCAGATTGACTCACCTTTTTTCTTTAAATAATTTTTAAAAGAAACATCTCCACTGTAAAAGATGAGAGCTTGAGAGGCCAGCTCTGTTAAAAGGGAAATGCTGAAGGATTAGAGAGGTGTTAAAGACACAACAACAAACTGAGGCTTTTGCCTTGAATAACCAGAAAGACCAATAGAAAATGGAAATGAAATAACTGCCTCACTACGTGATTCCACATCATCTAGTGCTAGGCTGGTGCACCGTCTCCAAAACCTACTCTCCTCAGAAGTATTCATCCCACACTTGGGGAACTGGACTAGACCATCATAATCCTGCAACTCAGGTAATGACTCTGCTCAGATTAGTAAGTCTTGTTTTGGGGTTGAGGGGAGTCACATCCACACAGCAGCACAATACAGCAGTGAGGGAGTCAATCTCCTTATCTCCCTTCTAATTCTGTCACCCATCACCTGTCATGCAGGTTCAGCTGGGTCACTCGCAACTGTCTACTTATCAAATTGGTGCAAGTCATTTTGAGTACAACTCTCTGGAACATCCACAGCTTCCACCTGCCAAAGGACACCTCAAGGTACTAGGATCTAGAAGTGAACACAGACTGACAAACCAGAAGATGACAGGTGAACAGAACTCCCATCCTTTATTAACTTCAACACTAGCTACTGTAAATAGTGGCCTTCAAAATCAGCAGAGAAAGATTTACTGTAGAAAGAGAATAGGTTTTCAAAAGTACTTTCAAATAGACATCAGCTCTATATGCATTTTTAAATAAAATAAGTGAAGCAGAAGGGAAAGTTTTTCCTTACAGTGGAATGCTGGGAATTATAAATGCTGGGGATGAGAAAACATCCATTTTGCAACTACTACAAAATAATAATAACTAACTACACAGTGATTAAACCAAGTGATCAAAATTAATATCACCAGTAAGGGGCAAACAGCCACCAAGAGCCTCTGGATGTGATAGATTGAGAAGGACCAATTTACTTCTAGAGTACTCACAAATCGAATCGTGAAGACACATCAAACAGACCCAAACTCAGGGAGATGCTACAAAATACCTGGTCTACACAGGTGGCCAAATGTACCCTCCGACCAGGCCAGACAACAAGAGCTGATGAAGACGCTGCTGCCATGCACAAGGTGGGCCCAGGAGAGGGCAGTTGGTGGCCAGGTGGGAAGAAAAGCAGAGACACTTCTAAGGAGAGGCTGGTAACTGAAGACCCCTCAGACGCACAGCCTCAACAGAGATGTAGAATGCCTGGGCTCTAGTCAGTTGCAGTGAGCCAAGATCATGCCACTGCACTCCAGCCTGGGCAACAGAGCTAGGCTCTGTCTCAAAAAATAAAAAATAAAAATAAATACATGAAAAGAGAATAGGACTGCATGCTCACTCAAGCCCCTTCCAGCGCTTCGTTCCGGGGGAGGAGGCCACGCTGACCCCCAAGGCCTCTGAGCGGGGGAAAAACCCAACAAAACCTGGCCTATAATCTTCAAAAATATCATGAAAGACAAAGACTGAAAGACTATTCCAGATTAAAGACACATATCTACCAAAATACATAATCCTGGACTGTATCCTATACCAGAAAAAAGCTATGAAAGTTACTGAGACAGCTGACTCAACTAGAATATGGACAGAAGACTGGTAAAGGAATTTTATCAGTGTTAAATTTCCTGATTTTGATTACTTAAGTAACAGAATATCAATTTTATTTTAGGAAATACATACTTAGATGTTAAGAGGTGCGAGGCACAATGTCTCTAACTTACTCCCAAATGGTTCAGAAAAAATATGTATATATGCAGATGAACAGTATATGACAAATGTCAACAACAGGTGATTAAGAAGAAAGGTGACCGGAGTTCTTTACCACTCTTGCAAATTTTCTGGAAATCTGAAATTAGGTACAAGAAATGGCTATTCACTGCCCTTGTGGCTGCCAGCAAAGCCACCCAGTGTCCCCAGTTTCTATGTAAACTCACCATTCTTCTGAGAATCCTTAACAGAAGCTTCTGTTCCTTTGGGTCCTCCTTGGATGTCAGCAAATGAGCAAAAATTTCCACATTTTCAGGAGAGAGGCTGTCTGGGTTTTCCCCTCCATACAGCTGAACCAGTATAGACAGGCACTTGGATGAAATGTCGAAAATCTCAGGATCTTCATTAGGAAGCTGAAAATTAACAAATAAGACCATTTAAATTTTGTTGAAGATGGTATTAGTACTCAAAAAAACACAGTAAAATTTGGCTTGATGGGGGTGTCAGCCTGAGTAGTCTGCTGAATACTTTTTACTTTTCTTTCTCTTCTTTTCTTTTTCTTTTTCTTTTTTTTTTTTTTGAGACAGGGTCTCACTCTGTTGCCCAGGTTGGAGTGCAGTGGTATGATCACACCTCTCTCTAGCCTCAACCTCCTGGGCTCAAGTGATCCTCCTGCCTCAGTCTCCTGAGTAGCTGGGAACAAAAGCATACACCACCATCTTGCCCAGCTCATTTTTTTTTTTTTTTTTTGGGTAGAAATATAGTCTCCCTATGTTGCCCAGGCTAGTTTTGAACTCCTGGGTTCAAGGAATTCTCCTTCCTTAGACTCCCAGAGTGCTGGGATTTCAGGCATGAACCACTGCGCCCAGCCCAAATACTTTTTAAAATACATCTTTTTCAAAGTGCATATAGTTGCTCAAACAAAACTAACAGCACAAAATCAGAAGGTCATAGATTCTTCTTTTTAAAAAAGTTTTTTTATTATTTTATTTTTATTGGCACATAATTATACATTTTTATGGGGTACAGTGTGAGGTTTCAATACACATATACAATGTATAATAATCAAATTATGGTAATTAACATATCCTTTACCTCATACATATATCCTTTTTTTGTGGTGAGAACATTCAAAATCCTCTCTTCCAGCTATTTTGAAATATACATTACATTATTATTAACTATAGTGCAGTGAAACGCTAGACCCGAACTCCTATTTAATTGTAACTGTACCCATTGACCCGCTTCATAGTAACTCTATATTTAACCTTTTGAAGAACTGCCAGACTGTTTTCCAAAGCTGCCACTTGTACCAGCAATGTATGAAAATTCCATTTTCACTAACACTTGTTATTATCTGTCTTTTCAGTTAGAGTTATCCTAGTAGGTCTGCAGGGGTAATTCATTGTGGTTTTCCGTCGTACTTCCCTGACGGCTAATGATGAGGGGTACCTTTTCATGTGCTGATTGGCCATTTGTGTATCTTCAGAGAAATGTCTGTGCAGACCCTTTGCCCATTTTAAAAATAGGTCATTCGTCTTTATACAGTTGAGTTCTAAGAGTTCTTTATATATTTTAAATACAAGTTCCTTAACAAACATGTAATTTAAAAGTTTTTTTTCCTTTCTGCAAGTTGTCTTTTCACTTTCTTGATATTGTCCGTTGAAGTAAAAAATATTTTTAATTTTGAAAACTCTAACAACAGTTTTTTTAATACTTGGGTATATGTATGATTTCAGTGACATATATCTAAGAATGTTTTCTTTTATTTTTGTTTTTTGGGAGACAGCATCTCTCTCTGTCACCCAGGCTGGAGTGCAGTGGTACAAACATAGCTTACTGCAGCCTCAACCTCCTGGCTTCAAGCAATCCTCCCACCTCAGCCTCCTGAGTAGCTGGGACCACAGTGGTACACTGTCACACCTGGCTAATTTTTAAATTTTGTGTAGAGACAGGTCTCACCATGTTGCCAAGGCTAGTCTTGAACTCCTGGGCTCAAGCAATCCTCCTGCCTTGTCTTCCCCAAAGTACTGAGAGTACAGGCAAGAGCCACCACACCCAATCATGCCCAAGTTTTCTTTTAAGAGCTTTATAGCTTTAGCTTTTTACATTGAGGTCTTTGATGCCTTTTGAGTTAATTTTTATATATGGTGTAAGTAGAGGTCCAATTTTATTCTTTTGCATGTGAATTAAACTTTTATTTTGAGATATTTGTAGGTTCACATGCAGTTGTAAGAACCAATACAGAGAGATTCCATATATACTTCACCCAGTTTCCCCAGTGGAAACATCTTGTATAGTAACTATGGCACAGTATCACAGCTCGGACATTAGCCATCAACCTTATTCTGATTTTACTAATTTTACATGTGTGTGCATATGTGTGTTTGTACACACTGTATTTAGCTCTGGGCAACTTAACCACACGTGTAGATTTGGTGACAACCACCACCACCAAGATAAAGAAGAGTTCCATCACAAGGATTCCATTATAGTAAGAGCCAACTCTCACTCTCCTCCATCCTGAACCACTGGTGACCACAAACCGGTTTGCCATTTTGTCATTTCAAGTATGTTACATAAATGGAATCACACTGTATATATGGTTTTCTTCACTCAGCATAATTTCTTTAAAATCCATCCAAGTTTTTGTGTAACAATAGTTCATTTCTTTTTGAGTACTATTCCATGACATAGATGTACCATAGTTTAACTAACTCACCCATAAAGAAAATGTGAGTTGTTCCCAATTTGGAGCTATTACAAATAAAACTACTGTGAACATTTGCACAAGTTTTTGTGTGAACATCAGCTTTCATTCCTCTGGGATAAATGCCCAAGAGTACAATGGCTGGGTTGTATGAGAGATTCATATTTAGTTCTTTAAGAAACTGTCAAACTGTTTTCTAAGGCAGCTGTAGCGTTTTACCATTTTACATTCCTAGCATCAATGTACAAAAGATCCAATTTCTCAGCATCTCCACTAGCACTTAGCGTTTTTTTTTTTGTTTTTTGTTTTTTTTTTGCCACTCTGATAGACAGGTGGTGGTATCTCGTTGTAGTTTAAATTCACATTTCCCTAATGGCAACTGATAGTGAACATCTTATCACCTATTCATGACTTTTGCCCTTTGTGAACTGGATGTTTGATTCTTTATTCTTGATATTTGAAAGTTCTTTAAATATTCTAGATACGCCTTTCATACGGTTTTGCAAATATTTTCTCTCAGTCTGTAGCTTGCCTTTTCATCCATTTTACTGAGTCTTTTGAAGAGAAAAAAAAGTTAATTTTGATGAAGTCCAATTACTGGTTTTAGTTCTTAGCAACTGTGCTTGTGGTGGCAAGTACAAAAAACTCTTTGCCAAAACACATGTCCTGAAGACTTTCTGCTATATTTTTTTCTAAAGGTTTTATAGCTTTATATTTTACATTTAATTCACTTAATTTTGGGTTAATTTTTATATAAAATATGAGGTTTAGGTAAAGGATTTTATTGTTGTTTAGTTTTGCCACTGGGTATCCAATTGCTCCACCACCATTCTTGAAAAGCCTATTGTTGTCCTACGGTATTGCATGTTTAATGAACTGGCAACAAGAGAAAGGCAGAGGAACTGGTCTAAGAAAGGCAGAGGAACTTTGTCTTATAAGAATTAGAACCAAGGGGCTCCATAATCATCTGACATCAGTTCCGTGTTGTATCTATGATGGTTAGAAATGTACATGACAGGAACTCTAGGAATGTTATAGATTCTTCTTTTAGGGTCTCTGGTCAACCATGGCCACAATGTGACACTTAATGCTGGGTTATTCTCTGTTTTAGGCAGTCTTCTGCGTAGGTTCCTCTGTGTGTACATGGTAACTTTTCAAATCTTGGATCCTTGATGATCCTTGGAGTCACTCAATACTTCCGCCCCAATTTCTCAATTTCAGCCATTATACAATCAGTTATACAAGGGATACACTTGGCATACAGACTGTCCATCACTGACTGCACTAAGTCCAGTTTGGCTTTAGTGGAAAAGTTGGTATTGACAAGGATGTGGTAAGGTGGGCCCAGCTGTGTGATATATTGGAAAAATAAGTGGAACGGTGTTGAGAAACTTCTCCTCTAGCACACTTTTTAGGTTTTAATCAATCTTTTCTTTAAGCCTTTGATCTGAGACTAAGCATTCACTTCATGATTGCATACTTCCTTGTTTTCTTTTGCTTCTCCATGGTCACGTCATATTCGTGTTTCTTCTGGAATCTATTAATTGTTAGTATACAGAAATGCAATTGATTTTTTACTGAGGTATAACTGATATACAGAAACTTGCACATATTTAATGTACACATTTTGATGAATTTTGTTTATTGATCTTGTATCCTGAAACCTTGTTGAACTCACTTATTAATTCTAGGAGTCTTTTTAAAGATTCTTCGGCATTTTCTACATAGATAATTGTGTCACCTGTAAATACAGATAGGTTTATTTCTTCCTTTCCAATGGGTATTCCTTTTCTTGCTTTCCGTACCCTACTACACTGGCTAGAACCTCCACAAAGATGTTAAATGAGATTAGTGTGAGTAGACACTCTTGCCTTGTACCCAATCTTAGGGAGAAAGGATTTAGTAATTCATTATTAAGTACCATGCTAGCTGTAAATTTTTCACAGATGCCCTTTACCAGGTTGAGAAGATTCCCCCTCTAATCCTAGTTTGATAACTTTTTACCATGAATAAATGCTGGTGGTTTTGTCAATTACTTTTTCTGTATCAATCCATATGATCATGTAATATTTAATATTTAACCTGTTTATATCATAAAATACATTAATTGATGTTTCAATGTTGAACAAGCCTTGCACATCTGGAATAACTCCTGCTCTGCTCATTCTCTTTATACATTGATGTATTTGATTTGTTAATATTTTGCTGAGGAGTTTTATATCTAAGTTTACAAGAGATACTGATTGTAAGTCTTTTTTGGAGAGGACTTTCTTTGTCTTAGTTTAGTATCAGGGTAATATCACCCCTATAAAATGAGTTGGGAAATGTCCCCTCTTCTATTTATGTCTGTAATCCCAGCACTTTGGGAGGCCAAGGCGGGCAGATCATCTGAGGTCACGAGTTGGAGACCAGCCTGACCAACATGGAGAAACCCCATCTCTACTGAAAATACAAAATTAGCTGGGCGTGGTGGCACATGCCTGTAATCCCAGCTACTCGGGAGGCTGAGGCGGGAGAATCAAATGAACTTGGGAGGCAGAGGTTGTGGTGAGCCGAGATCATGCCACTGCACTCCAGCCTGGGCAACAAGAGTGAAAACTCAGTCTCAAAAAAGAGAAAGAAATTATATAAAATTGATACTTAATTCTTCTTTAACTATTTGGTAAAATTTTCCAGTGAAATCATCTGGGCCCAGAGATTGCTTTTTTAGGAGTATTAAATTATAAATTCAATTTCTTTAATGATTATAGGACTATTCAAGTGTTCATGTTGGTTGAGTTCCAGTAGTTTTGGAAGAATTGGCTCATTTCTTCCAAGTTACAGAATTTATGAACATAAAATTGTTCACAGCTTTCCCTTATTATTCTTTAAATGGCTGATATACACTGATATCTCTTGTTTCATCCCTTATATTGATAATTTCTGTCCTCTCTCTTCTTTGTCAGTTGGATAGAGGTTTTTCAATTTTACTGATTTTTTTTCAGGGTCAGCTTTTTGTTTCATTGATTTCTCTGTATTGTTTTCCTGTTTTCAATTTCATTGATTTCTGGTTTGATCTTTATAATTCCTTCCCTTTAGCTTGTTTTGAGTTAGCTTTGCTATTCTTCCAGTTTATGGAGGTGAGAACTTAGATTATTGATTTAAAATCTTTCCCTTTTTCACCTTTTGTCTATAAGCTTTTGGTTTTTTCTCTCAGGACTGCTTTTAGGTGTAGTCTACATATTTGGATGTTTTCATTTTCATTCAGTTCTATGCATTTAAAAAGCTTCTTGTGTGACTTCCTCTTGGACCCATGAGTTATTAGTGTGTTTACTTTTTAAATGTTGGAAATTTTCCTATTGTGTCCTTCTCTTATTGATTTCTAGTTTGATTCCATTGTTATCAGAGAACAATGCTCTGTACTATTTCAATTCTTTTAATATTTCTTGAAATTTCTTTTATGACCTAGGATACAGTCTATTAGTGGTGAGTGTTCCATGGGCACTGGAAAAAAATGTGCATTCTGTTGTTGTGTGAAGTGCTCTCTATATATCAATTATATCCTGTTGGTTGAGTGTATTGTTCAATTTTTCTATATTCTTGATTTGTCTAGTTGTTCTATTAATTTGTAAGTGGGAAAGCCCCAACTATCATTGTTAATTTGTCTATTTATCTTTTTAGCCCTATCATTTTTTTTTTGTATTTCATGTATTTTGAGGTCTTGTGGTTTGGAATAAATACATTTAAATTAGTTATGTCATTTCAGTGGCTAGATCTTTTAATCATGAGGTAATGTCCCTTTCTGCCTCTGGTAATTTTCCCTGAAGTTGACTTTATCTGATTTTAATATAACCACTCCTGCTTTTAAAAATATTTTCATGATACACATTTTTCTTCCTTTTACTTTCACCTGCCTATATCATTATATTTGAGGTTTCTTGTAGACAGCATGCTGTTGGATCATGTTTTGTTACTCTGCTATGGTTTGAATGTGTTCCCCAAAAAGCATATGTAGGAAATTTAATCCCCAGTGCAACAGTGTTGGGAGGTGGAACCTTTAAGAGGTGAGTAAGCCATGAGGGTTCCACCCTCATAAATGGATTAATTCTGCCACAAAGGGAGTAGAGTCATTATCACAGGATTAGGTTCCTTATAAAAGGACAAGTTTGGGCTCCCTGCTGCGTATGTGCATGTGCTCATGCTCTCTCTCTTGCCCTCTTTGCACTTCCTTCATGTGATGCCTTCTGGCATATTATGACACAGCAAGAAGGCCCTTGACAGATGCCAGCCACCTGATTCAGACTTCCAAGCCTTCAGAACTGTGACTCAATACATTTCTGTTCATTATAAATTGCTTAGCCTCTGGTATTATGTTATAGCAGCACAAAATGGACTAAGAACTCTAATCATCTATATTTTTAAAAAATGATTTCAACTTTTATTTTAGATTCGGGGGTAGATGTGCAGGTTTGTTACCTGGGTATACTGCATGATGCCAAGGTTTGGGGTATAATTGATTCCGTCACCCAGGTACTGAGTATAGTATTCAATAGTTTTCCAACCTTTGCCACCCTCTCTTTCTCCCCCATCTAGCAGTCCCCAGTGTCTATTTTTGCCATCTTTATATCCATGAATACCCAGTGGTTAGCTCCAATTTGTAAGTGAGAACATTAGGCATTTGGTTTTTGTCTCTGTGTTAATTGACTTAGGATAATGGCCTCCAACTCCATCCATGTTGCTGCAAAGGACATAATTTCATTCTTTTTTATGGATGTATAGTATTTTATGCTGTATATGTATCACATTTTCTTTATCCAATCCACTGGTGATGGGCACCTATGTTGATTCCATGTCTTTGCTATTGTGAATAGTGCTGCAATGAACGTACAAGTGCATGTGTCTTTTTGGTAGAACAATTTGTTTTCTTTTGGATATGTATCCAGTAATGGGATTGCTGAGTCAAATGGTAATTCTGCTTTAAGTTGAGAATTCTCCAAATGGCTTTCCATAATGGCTGAACTAATTTACATTACCACCAACAGTGTATAAGCATCCTCTTCACCCCACAGTCTCACTAGCGTCTATTTTTTTAACTTTTTAATAACAGCTATTCTGAATGGTGTGAGATGGTATCTCATTGTGGTGTTGATTTGCATTTGTCTGATGACTCATTATGTGGAGCACTTTTTCATATGCTTGCTGGCCGCTTGTATGTCTTGTTTTAAGGAATGTCTGTTCAAGTCTTCTGTCCATTTTTTAATGAGTTTTTTTGTTATGTTTTGTTTTTTGCTTTTTCAATTGTTTAAGTTCTTTATAGATTCTGGATATTAGACCTTCATCAGATACATAGCACGCAAATATTTTCTCCCATTCTCTAGGTTGTCTGTTTCTTTTGCTGTACAGAAGCTCTTTAGTTTAATTAGGTCCTGTTCGTCAATTTTTTTGTGTGTTGCAATTGCTTTTGAGGATGTAGTCCCAAATTATTTTCCAGGGCCTATGTCCAGAGGGGTGTTTCCTAGGTTTTCTTCTAGGATTCTTACAGTTTGAGGTCCTACATTTAAATCTTTCATCCATTTTCAGTTAATTTTTGTATATGGTGAAAGATAGGGGTCAAGTTTCATTCTTTTGCCTATGGCTAGCCAGCTATTCCAGCACCGTTTATTAAATAGGGAATCCTTTTCCTGTTGCATATTTTTGTTGACTTTGTTGAAGATCAGGTGGCTGTAGGTATGCAGCTTTATTTCTGGGTTCTGTATTCTGTTTCATTGGTCTATGTGTCTGTTCTCTAACAGTACCATGCTATTTTGGTTACTGCAACACTATAGTATAGTTTGAAGTTGGTTAATGTGATACTTCCAGCTTTGTTCTTTTTGCTTAGAATTGCTTTAACTATTTGAGCTCTTTTTGGTTCCATGCAAACTTTAGAATGGCTTTTTCTAGTTCTGTGAAACATGTCGGTAGCTTGATAGGAATAGCATTGAATCTGAAAATTGCCTGGGCAGTTATCTCTGTCCTATAATTGGTGCATTTAGACCATTTACACTTAAGGTAAATACTGGGGGACTAGGGCTTAAGTCTAACATGCAATTTTATTATTTGTCTTCTGTTTCCTGTTTCTCATTCTGCTCATTCTCTTTTTTCTACCTTCCTGTGGGTTACTTGAACATTCTATTTTTCCAGTCATGATGATTAAATTTATTTTACTCCCTGATTTATTATTCGTTTCCCAGGGCTGCCATAGCAAAGTACCACTAACTGGATGTCATACACAATAGAAATTTACTGTCAAGTAGTCCTGGATGATAGAAGTCTGAAATCAATCTTCCTCAGAAACCCATAGGTGAATCCTTCTTTGCTTCTTCCTAGCTTCTAGTAATTTACTGGCAATTTTTGGTATTCCCTAGCTTGCAGTTACATAATTTCAATATCTTCCCTCATCATTTCATGGTGTTCTTGTGTGCCTGTGTCTTTACCTGGCCATATTCTTATAAGAACATCAGTCTTATAAGACTGGATTTGGGGCCTACCCTTCTCAACTCTGCCTTTATCTCAACTAGTTACATCTGGAATGACACCAGTTCCAAATAAGGTCACATTCTGAGGTACTGGGAGCTACAACTTCAAAATTATCTTTTGTGTGTGTGTGTGTGTGTGTGTGTGGAGGGCACAATTCAACCCATTACACTTCCTATCATCTTTGCTTCTTCTGTGTTCAGCTGTTTTCTTTATTTCCTTGGTCTTTCTGCATCTTGCTGTTAGGCTTTCCCAAATGTCTTGTGGTCTTTGGTTTTCTATTTTATGACTGGAAGATTGGGTAGATTATTACAGGCAGCTGGCTTGAACTTCCTATTTGTCTATGCCTGTTTCTTTAAGGAATTTCCCCTTTTGCCTACCCCATTTGCATTCTATGTTTCCCTCAAACTCCCCAATGCTTCTCCCCTAGGCCAACCCCCATGTTAGAAATCACCTCAGATAGACAGTTCACCCTCTCTACAGTGCAGTCCCACAAAGCAGAGCAATGTGTATTAGGGGAGGGGTCTGATTGACCTGTTTTGAATGTTAACCTTCAATTAGGCTGGTAGATGCCTAGGGCCTCTACCAATGTTCTACCTCACTCTGAGGTTATAGATCTTCTGCAGCTGTTCCTACTTTCTCCTTAGTTTTATCCTGTATACGTTCGGGGTGATAGGTTTCGCCACCATTTCAATTCAGTTCCATCTGCTTTCTATCATCTAGTAATTGCACAACATTTCGTTTCCATTAACAAAACTTTTTCTGTTCTCCCAGCCCTGTAAGATACATTTAATCCTTCCCTATTTTCAAGAATTTAGATACTTGGTGAGATTGAAACCAGCTTTTATTTCAATTTATTCTAATACGTCTTTATTTTTTAGTTCAAATAACTGGAGGATGTTTATCATAATATTTTAAATGGCAGTTTATTTCCTGGATCCTTGTAGATCTTAAAATGTCTTTTGTTTTGTTTTGTTTTGCTACAAAAAACAAATATTGTGCAGATATAACATCTTTCTATTTTCCCTGGCACAACAGGGAAGGGTACACCCAACTGCCTGAAACAACAAACTAGCATACAAATGCATGACGCAATGGTTCTTAAGACAGTAGACATAAGATAATGAAGAACAGTGGTCCCTAAGAGATGGGACACAAATAGGGTGAGAGGTCTCCTGTGGCCCCAGATTAGAGACTTGAGAGAGTTTCCAGGCCTACGGAAAGGAAGGACAACAGAGGTGGATCCAAGTGGATTCCTTAAGTTGAGAAGACAGAGCAAAAAGTCCTGCAAGACCAAAGCAGCTAGAGTTGATAGGACAAAGTAACAGAGACAACAAATCAGGCCGAGGCTCATTCAGGAAGAAACAGATAACCTGGATAGCACATTATCCATTAGAGAAAATAAATTTATGGCTAAAAACCATCCTACAAAAGAACAAAAACAACAACAACAACAAACATACTCAAGAGCCAGATGACTTTACTGGTGATTTCTACCAAACATTTAAGGAAAAAGTAATACAAATTCTACCATCTTCCACAAAACTAAGAAAAAGGGAACACTTCTGAACTCATTCTCTGAGGTCAATACTACCTTGATACCCAAACCAGACAAAGATATTACAAAAAACAACAACAATAACAACAAAAACCCACTATAGGCCAATATCCCTTAAGAATATACATGCCAAAACCCTCAACAAAATAGTAGCAAACCAAATCAGCAATATGTGAAAAGTATTATAGACCATTACCAAGTGGGATTTATCCTAGGAATTAAAAATTAGTTTACCATGTGAAAATGTATCAATGTTCTATGCAACAGCAATAGAATAAAGAACAAAAACTACATGACCCTCTCAAGAGTCACACAAGAAGCATTTCACGGAATTAACTATTAAAAACATTCAACAAATTAGGAACAGAAGATAACTGTCTTAACTGATAAAGGACATCTACGAAAAACTTATTGCTAACGTACTTACTGGCAAAAGAGTGAACTCCCTTCCCCTAAGATCATGAATAAAGAGAGATGTCCACTCTTCCCATATTCATCATTATAATGGAGGCTCTAGCTAGAAAAATAAAAAGCACCGAAAAAGAAGTAAAACTCTACTTGCAAAAGATATAATCTTATACATAGAAAATCCTAAGGAACCCTTTAAAGAACTTTTAGGACAAATAAACAAGTTCATCAAGGTTGCAGGGTATGAGATCGATATACAAAAATCAATTGTATTTCCATACACTAACAATTAATAACCTAAAGTTGAAATTAAGAAAATAATTTCATTTATAATAGCGTTAAAACAAATGGCATATTTAGGAATAAAGGCAGCAAAAAATATAATATATACTGAAAAGTACAAAACATTGTAAAAAGCATTTTAAAAAATTAGGCTGGGTGCGGTGGCTCACTCCTGTAATCTCAGCGCTTTGGGAGGCCAAGGAGGGCAGATCACGAGATCAGGAGATCGAGACCATCCTGGCTAACACGGTGAAACCCCGTCTCTACTAAAAATACAAAAAATTAGCTGGGCGTGGTGGCAGGCGCCTGTAGTCCTAGCTACTCGGGAGGCTATGGCAGGAGAATGGCGTGAACCCAGGAGGCGGAGCTTGCAGCGAGCCAAGATCGTGCCACTGCACTCCAGCCTGGGTGACAGAGTAAGACTCCATCTAAAAAAAAAAAAAATTAAAGACAGTCTACATAAATGAGAAAATTTTCCATGTTCATGGATCAGAAGACTGAACACTGTTAAGATGACAACACACTCAGAATTGATCTATAGATTCAAAGCATTCTCTATCAAAATTATAGTTGTCTTGTTTGGCAGAAATTGTTAAGTTGATACTAAAATTCATATGGAAATGCCAGGAACCAAGAATAGCCAAAACAACATTACAAAGGAAGAGCATGGTTGGAGGATTCCTACTTCCTAATTTTAAAATTTACTACAAAGCAACAGTAATCCAACAAATGTGGTACTGGCATAAGATAGATCTAGAGACCAATGAAATAGAATTAGGAACCCAGACAAACCTTTACATATACGTCAATTAGTTTTAACAACGGTGCCAAGACAATTCAATAGGGGGAAAATAGTATTCTCTACAAATGGTGCTGAAGACAACTGGACATATAAAAAAATGAAATTGGACCCCACACCACACCATATATAAAAATTAACTTAAGATGGATCAAAGCTTAATTAAGAGCTAAATGTGGCTGGGTGCTCTAGTCCCAGCACTTTGGGAGGCAAAGGCAGGTGGATTGCTTGAGCCCGGGAGTTTGACAACAGCCTGGGGAATGCAGCGAAACCCCATCTCTACAAAAAATACAAAAATTAGCCACACATGGTGGCACACACTTATAGTCCCAACTTCTCAGGAGGCTGAGGTGAGAGGATGGATTGAGTCCAGGAGGTGGAGGCTGCAGTGAGTGGAGATCACGCCACTGCACTCTAGACTGGGTAACAGAGTAAGACTCCATCTCATAAATAAATAAATAAATAAATAAATAAATAAATAAATAAATGTATAAAACATATAGATAACACAGGAGCAAGTCTTGTGAACTTAGGTTAGACAACAGTTTCTTATGTATGATGCTAATGGCACAAGCAACAAAAGGAAAAAAGAGATAAACTAGACTTCATCAAAATCTAAAACTGATTTGCTATAAAGGATATAACCAAGAAAGTAAAAAGACAACCCACAAGAGAAATATTTTATAAATCTGATACCTAATAAGGGACTTGTATAGACATGATATATAATATTTCTTACAACTCACTAATTTAAAAAATGATCCGATTTTTTAAAGAGCAAAAGATTTTAACAGATATTTCTCCAAAGAAGGTATGAAAATAGACAAGAAGAATAGGAAAAGATGCTCAATATCATTAGCCATCAAGAAAATGCAAATTAACGGCCGGGCACAGTGGCTCGCACTTGTAATCCCAGCACTCTGGGAGGCCGAGGCGGGCAGATCACCTGAGGTCAGGAGTTTGAGACCAGCCCGGTCAACATGGTGAAACCTCATCTCTACTAAAAATACAAAAATTAGCCGGGCATGGTGGCATGTACCTGTAGTCCCAGCTACTTGGGAGGCTGAGTCAGAAGAATTGTTTGAACCCGGGAGGTGGAGGTTGCAGTGAGCAGAGATCACGTCACTATACTCCAGCCTGGGTGACAGAGCGAGACCCGGTCTCAAAAAAAAAAAAAGAAAAGAAAAGAAAACGCAAATTAAAACCACTATGAGATATCACTTCATACTCCATAGAAGGACTACAATAAAAAACACAGACAGTATCAAGCAGTTGGTCAGTATGTGGAGAACTGAAACCCTCATATACTGCTAGTGGAAATGTTAATGGTGCAGGTACTCTGGAAAACAGTTCCTTTAAAGGTTAGACATAGGTTTACCATATGACCCAGATCCCAGGTATATACTGAACAAAAGAAAGTCTATGTTTACATAGCAATTTGTACGCAAATGTTCATAGCAATGTTATTCATAATAGCCAAAAAGTGAAAACAACTGAAATGTCCATCAACTGATGAATGGATACACAAATGCGATACACTCATATAATGGAATATTATTTAGGGATAACAAAGAATGAAGCACTGATCCATGCAACAAACATGAATGAATCCTGAAAATATAAAGCTAAAAGAACAAAAAAATCAAATTATATATTTCCATATATATGAAATACCCAAAAAAGGCCAATTTATAGAAACAGAAAGTAAATTAGTGATTGACTAGAGTTGTAGAGGGGAGGGAATGGGGAATGACTTTTAATGAGTATGAGATTGCTGTTGGGGATGATGAAAATATTCTGGAATTAAATAATGGTTGCATGAATTAGGTACTTTTGAGAGGTTAATTTTAGGGTATGTGAATTACTGTGCAATAAAACCGTTATTTAAAAAAAAATGTTAATTGTACACGAAGTCTTCAAGAAAACTGAAAAGGAAGAAACACTTCCTAATTCATTCTCTGAGTTCAATATTATCCTGATACCCAAACTAGACAGTCACCTACCACCAGGGACAGGGAAAAATGAAAGAAAACTAGACAAAGACAGCATAAGTAAATGCCATTCTTCCAAATGTCTTTGTCTCTACATGGCTGTCTTCTCAAAAGGACACCAGTCATATTGGATTGGGGTCCCACCATACCCCAGTGTAACCTCATCTTAACTAACTATACCTGCAAGAACACTGTTTACAAATAAGGATATTCTAGAGGAGTGGAGGTTAGGACTTCAACATATCTTTTCCAGAGGACACAAGTTAACCCATAACAATGTACTCCAAATCACAAGATCATCTCAATAGAAAAAGTATTTCACAATATCCAACACCTATTTACAATGTGAACTAGGGGTGGAAGGGAACTTCTTGTAAACCTAAAACAAAATCCTAAGGTCCCCCAAACATCTGAATAGTCTTCTCCTCAGCCAGGGCACTCTATAACTGAACCTGAAAGACTGGTTCAGGGAAGTGGGGGGTCTAGACATGCCTTATTATACCCTCCAGCATTAACATCAACACATACCTTTCGTCTGATAAGAAACATTTACAATCTATTCTCTGTGAAGTCTGCTACTTAGAGGCTTTATCTGCATGATAAAACTTTGTTCTCCACAACCACTTATCATAACCCAGACATTCCTTTTTTTTTTTTTTTCATTTTGAGACAGAGTCTCACTCTGTCGCCCAGGCTGGAGTGCAGTGGCGCTATCTCGGCTCACTGCAACCTCTGCCTCCCGGGTTCAAGCGATTCTCCTGCCTCAGCCTCCCGAGTAGCTGGGATTACAGAGATTACAGGTGCCACTAAGCCCACCTAATTTTTGTATTTTTAGTAGAGACAGGGTTTCACCATGTTGGTCAGGCTGGTCTCAAACTTCTGACCTCAGGTGATCCACCTGCCTTGGCCTCCCCAAGTGCTGTGATTACAGGCATGAGCCACCATGCCTGGCAAACTTTCTATTGATAATAACTCTTTCAACCAATTGCCAATCAGAAAAATTTTAGATCTAGCTATAACTTGGAAGCCTCCTCCACTCCCCTTTTCGTGGACATTCCTCAACCTGATAAAGGTTGTGTAGGAGACTGAATGCTTTCCCCTGAAATTACAAAGACAGACAGCATGTCTCCTCTCACCGCTGTTTGGAAAATTCTGGCCAATGCAATCAGCACACCCCCTACCTGAAGCTCCACCAGATGCATCCAGATTGGAAAAGTAGTAGTACAGTAACTTTACTTGAGTAAGTCTGATCCTGTATGTAGAAAATCAGATGTAATTAACAGACAAGGTACCACAGTCCATGAGTGAGTTTAACAAAGTTGCAGGATTCAAGAAAAACACATGAAATCAATTGTGATTTTCATCCAAGTAGCAATCAGAAATTGAAATTAAAACAATACCAGTATAATACCATCAAAAAATTGGAAATGCTTAGGGATAAATCTGACACAGGATGAAGGATATATATATGAAAAATACAAAATATTGCTGAAAGTAAAAAGGATTTAAATAAATGGAAAGCTATACCGTGTTCATTAGTCAGATAACTTGATATTGTTCCCAATATTTTCCCCAAATTACTTTATAGATTCAACACAATCTCAATACCAAATCTCACAAGTTTTTTCTGTCAAACCTAACTTTATTGCAAGCATCCTTATTAGCCACCTCAAATGCTTTATTTGGAGAGATGATATATAAAAGAATACACACATACAACTTGGAAATACTTCATAGTAAACTTACATTTGAATTTTAAAACCTGTTCTACAACAATTTAAAATCACAGTTGTGTTGTATTTACTTCCCGTTATCCAATCTACACAATATAATGCATTTCAAAATCTTTCACATTTTATATTCTATTTTAAAAATAATGCCTGGTACAGTGCTTTGTCAAAAAGTATATGAAAATATTTATTTTCAGAGAAGATATTAAGTAGCCAAGAAAGAAAAAAAATAATCACTTAATTCTACTTTTTTATACTACCAAAAAGCACTTGAAGAAGAGACTCGTCCATTTTGTTACGACATCTTTAACAAAAGATTTCCCATTAGGCCATCAATACTGTTCCGCTTCACTTTCATATATCACTCCTGCCCAAACTCAGTTGAAGAGGCAGCAGAAAATATCATTAAGCTGATGAATGGTGGTAATTCCAGATGACAGAGCTCAAGGAAACACTATTTGCCCAGGGCCTTGACACTGTCCCCTTTCTCTTCAGAAGGATACTTGGTATCCTTCGATCCCAGGTACACCATATTTTTAAATGTGGGAATTTAGAAGGCAGAAAACCTGCCACCATTTTTTTTTTACTTATAGTTTTAGGTTTACATATCACAAAATAGAGTACCAGGGTGTTAAAAAAGAAACGTAAAAACAAGTTGAAAATCACAGATAGGTAAGCTCAACCTTGCCTTCTGGGCCTCCTGCACTGCCCTAATTAACTTTCCTAAGGCTCTTTCCACGTATATTATGAACAGACAGTTTCATGTCAATAACAAAAGAAGTGGAAAGCATCACTCATTTAAAAAGTCATAACCATCAATACAGGAGATTTAAACAATTCTACTGAAGCAACCAAGTTTCAGAAACCACAGAGGATAAATGTGTTAACAGTGAATGCGAGGATGCTGAGTTCTGTGGAAAAGCTCTGGCCTGATCATGTCTTTTCTGCTCTCCCTACTTTAGACATTCAGGTGGATTCTGCCACCACTGGCTGAGTGACATGGGTTTGAGACAGCCACCCAAGAAGTAACCAACGCTCTACTATGCTCCATTGTGCTCCTACAATCCATTTTCCCCATCTCACCAGCACCCACCTCTGCCCCTTGCACATTAAGCCTAAACACTGGCCTTCCCTCACTCCTCTAAACTTACCAGGCATGGTGCCGCTCAGGGTATTTGCATCTGCAATCTCCTCTGCCTGGGTGTTCACTGTCTATTTTCAGAAGGGTGCCTCCACATAAACATGACTCAGTTGAAAGGTCACCTCCTAAGAGAGTTCTTCCCTGGCCTCCTAATATAAAGATCCTCATCTTATTCCCACTCTGCCTCTCCCACCACCAAAGCCATTCTGCAATGCAGGAGCACCTCTTCCTTTTCACTAGTCAGACCACTCATCACTCTTAGAAATGACCATGTCCATTCATTTGTCTCAGCCCATGGAAGCTGACTCTCCGCCTGTCTTGTGTACCTGGTAGACCGCAGCCAGCAAATAATGTGCCAAATTAAGCGTGCCGATGAAAACACCCCAATGGCAAATGATCCGGAGCCAAAGAATAGTGAGAAAAGAAATACCCTCAAGTAATGCAAATAATGTGAATTTTTATATGTCAAACATTATTGTTCCAAAGACTTTCATAAAGTAACTCCCCTCTAGGAAAAAATGTGGCTTTATGATCTTTATAAAATCACACTGAAAAGTCACACATTTCTCTGAAAATGACCATTCTGATACTGCAGTAACAATAGGAACACTGTGTTAAATAAACACATAAATAAAAGGATGTGGGTCTAGGACAAGAGCTTCAAGACCTGACAGAGAAGATGTAAACTAGTAGGCCCTGGGACAAATTTATCACCACAGACTTGTTTTACTTGGTCTGGCATATTTTAAAGATTTAATATCGGTTTCCAACATTTAAAAATTGGAATATTTCACATAAAAACTCATATTTCCTATATTTTTTCTGTAAAATCAGAAGTGACCACCACAGGTCCTCATTACTTTGTGGCAAGCGCTGAGCAGAGCTTAGCCTGGCAGGGACTCTCCTAGGTCCCCGCCCTCCCAATTTCTTCATACCTAGAATGACGCCCTCATGTAACAAAAGGCCTCTTTCAAGTGTTTGATTTTTCATCTGCTATACCCCTCAAAACAAAACTATTTGCTTCTAGTGGCTCTTCCCTTTGAATACTCTACAACAGAAAAATGATCAAATTTCCAGAGTGACATAGGTAATACTTAGTGATACTACAGAGGTTTACTATAGTGCTGGAAGAAAAAAGAAAAGGAGAAAAGAGATCCACAATAAAATTATTAGGAAACAGAGCCTAGTAAGGAACTAGGGATGCCTGTGGGAAAGAAAGGGCTGCAACACAGGGCCTGAAATGCCCCATGTGAAACAGGGAAACACGTGACCAATGTACCTACTTTAATTACCCAGGAGGAAAAGGAGGGAGAAAGGGGGACCCAAATTTGTCCAAACGAGACAGCATTTGGGCATGAAAGAGACTAGAGTTAGAATAAGGAATTAAAGCTCTTGCTTAGCTGAAAGTGCACTAAAATGTACCTGTGATAGGAACATTACTAAAAGGACGCCATGGCTACAGTCCTTGAGGAGCACCAGGTGAAGACATGGAATGCATTAGAGCTAACAGGAGGCTGCTGGGGGCCAAGGAGCGACCACCTGGAAACCCAGTCTCTTCTGCCTCTATGCACATGAGAGACAGTCAAGAGTGAAGGGTACGTTGAGGCACTGAAGCATTCTGTTCTGCACAGCACTTGTTCCAGGAGAAACTTCAGAGGCATCAGACTTAGATGTGATTCTGGAAGGGAGAAAAAGCTTTCTACTAGTAACTGAGCTAAGATAAGGATGTTAGGGGTCTAGTAAGGAGAGATCATCAGTGAAACTGTCAGAGAAGAGAGCCTGGTAAAGGAATGCGAATATGTCTAGAAGCTCGGGAAAGACAAGGTGACAAAACATAGCTGAAACACATGAAAGAGGGAGGAAAATGTGACTCAGGTAGCTTCCTGAGGAGAGGTATGGGGTTAGAGGAGGCTGTGACTAGGTATGAAGAGCTCACCAAAGGCCAGGGTTAGCCTAGTGTAGGGGAAAACACCTCTCTGAGCAGTAAGGCTCTCCCTGAGAGATCCAAGAAGGCAGATAACTGACTGTACTTAATGCAGACAGGCTGACTCTGCAAACCCTGGGTGCCTGTTACTTTTTGAGGTACACAGAGGCTCCTCCCATCCAGGCAGCAGGAAGGACAGAAAAGGCAGGTGAGCACACATGCAGTTCTTTTAAGAGCTGATACCAGAAGTGACACACATCACTTCTGTTCGCTTCTCACTGGCTTGACTTTGGTCAGTCATAGGGTCACGTCAAGGCAAAAGGGAGGCTGGGAAATGTAGTTTTTATTCTGGCTGTTGAAAGAGTTAAAAACATACTAACTACTCTGGTATATTGTCTACTATTTAAGTTAAAGCCACTTAAAAAACAGCAGGTGCAAAAAGATCACTCTGACTTTCGTGCTGTTTTTCAAAAGCAGGAGATGAAATTCCCATGCGAAAGATAACACATTCTTATCATTAAGGATGAGCAAGTTGAGGCTAAGGGAATTCTGTTCTAACAAGCCTTGTTAAAGTAACCCTTACCTTCCTAGTTACTTCAACACCCAATAATCTACCTTAGTCGATGCTCCTTTGCCTCATCACATTTTCACAACTACAAGTTGACTCTTGAACACCACAGGGTTAGGAGCACTAACGCTGTGCTCCTAACACAGTCCAAAATCTGCATATAACTTTTGACTTCCCCCAAACTTAACTACTAATAGCCTACTGTTGATTGGAGGCCTTACTGATAACATAAACAGTCAATTTACACATAGACTAGTACTGCATGTATCTTATACATTCATGACATACTTTTTTTCTTAATGGGGTGGGTATTTCTAGGCTACACAGTTTGTAAGTTTTTTTCAAACTGTCACAAATCTGCAAAAAGTTTGTAAAAGTCCACATATAAGTGGACCTGCACAGTTCACACCTGTGTTGTTCAAGGGTCAACTATACTACTCTTTGTCCAGTACAGCATGTAAGTGACTGCTTTAACTATTTCTTCTGGTCTTCATTTCCTAATCTAGTCTTCATTTCCTTATGAGAACTCCTATGCCATGTAAAAACCTATTCTAAAGAAATGTGTGTGCTTTTAATCTATCTCATGTCAATTTAATTCTTGGGACCACTCAGGACCCTAAGAGCATGGAGGTAGAGTTTTGCAGTCCCTACAGTACTTATAGGAGAATGGATATTGATGGAGAACTTGAAGTTTCTGACAAATGCACCTACTACAAGTCAGGCATTGTCCTGATGCTAAAGGAACAGGTGGACCACACAGGTGAAGCTCTCTCACTCTAGAGGGGCTGGCAGACAGTGCATGAATGGGCACATTATAAAATGTCAGGCCATTTTACATAGAGTTGTTAGAAAAGGGTTCTTTGAGAAGTGTTCTTTGGACAGACAGCCGATGCAAGTGAGGGAAGGAGCCATGTGAATGTTGGAGGAAACAGTCGTAAGACGTTAGAACACCAAGTTCAAAAGTCCTGTGGCATTACTTTAGAATGCATCAAAAAGTAAGATGGATTGATAGATAAATGGATACATGATGAAATAAATGTAGAAAACTATTAAACAATGCAGGTGGCAATTATATATGTGCTTACTGTAAGCTGGTCAGTCTGAAATGCTTTTAGCTTTTCTGTTTGAAAACTTTCATAATAAAAATGTTGGGGAGAAAAACAGCCCCGTTGACAGCAGTGTGCTTGGTGTTTCTGAGGACCGGCAGGGAGGCAGCGTGACTCACTGAATGTGCAGAGAGAGGCTAGAAAACGAGGTCAGAGAGGAGAGTAGGATAACATGGAGCCTGCAAAAAGGTCAATCAGATCACCATCCTATGGCTCACACCACCACTGGCTCAGACACTCTCATGGAGGTATTATTTAGGCAACAGATTTATAAGAATGGAATTCAGGGGGCAGGTCATGGCTAAAGATACAAATTTGGAAATCCTCAAAGCACAGACACCAGGGAAAGCAAGCAGCTGAATGACATCACCTGTGGTTAGAGGTGGTAACACCGCCCTGCAGTGGTGGCAGGTGGAGCTTGGAAAGTTTCTCCTTAGGGAAACCTCACCATCACTTCTACCACCGGCACTCTGCAGAAAATCAGGACTACTTTACTCTGGGGTACTGTCTGATTTCTGCTCAGCTTCAACTTTGCTGGAGAAAAGTGCTGGCATCACTGTGAAGGCACAGGGGCACGTGCTGGGCTGCTTGGTCTCTGGCATGCAATAACTGAGGAAGGGCGTAAGAGGGATGAAATGGCAGAGATGTTCCTTATAGACTTCTGAAAATGCCCCTTTCCATCTCCTCCTGAGGCCAGGGGTGCTGTGGGGTTTCTGTGGGAAAGCCACTGCCCACCGCCACTATGACCCCTCACAGGGTGTTTTGGCACGGGGCTTCCTCCGCCCTGTGCCAAAGGCTTCCATATGCCTCCTGTCTCCCAGAAGTAGGTTGAAATCTTAATCTGCCACTGACTTCCTTTTCCGCTTTCCCTTCATTAATGTCAGTTTATTCCTTTTTGAGTTCCTCTATTTTTCTCTAAAGAGGTCCTGTGAGAGACAGGAGATAAATGTAAGGAAAAAAAAGAGTAACAAAACGAGGGCTTTCTGCTCAAAATTTTCTTGGTTAGTCTCTCATATTTATTTTGTAGGATAATTTTTACTACACTTAAAAAAAAGGTTGGTGAGATTATAATTACTTTAATTTCTATTTTAATTTTGGAAGAATTCATATTTTTAATGGTAGTCTTCCCACCATGTACCTGGCACATCTGTGATTTCATTTACATCATATTTTACATCTTCAAATTTTTCCTATAGTTACCATGTACAAGTAATTATGACTTATATTTTCTTGTTATCTTTATTTTTGGCCATTTTATGGGACGATTTCACACTTTTATGAAAGGGATTTTCCCCCATTTCCAGTTCTTTCTTTCTTTCCTTTCTTTCTTTCTTTTTCTTTATTTCTTTTTCTTTGTATTTTTTTTTGAGATGGAGTCTCACTCTGTCGCCCAGGCTGGAGTGCAGTGGCACAATCTCGGCTCACTGCAACCTCCACTTCCTGGGTTCATGCGATTCTCCTGCCTTGGCCTCCCAAGCAACTGGACTACACAGGCACCCTCCACCATGCCTGGCTAATTTTTATATTTTTAGTAGAGATACCACTTCACCATGTTGGCCAAGCTAGTCTCAAACTCCTGACCTCAGGTGATCCACCTGCCTTGGCCTCCCAAAATGCTGGGATTACAGGTGTGAGCCACCGTGCCCGGCCTGGTTCTTTCAATTTAATGTCAGTATTAAAAAAAAAAAAAAAAAAAAAAATCCAGCCATATGCGGTGGCTTGCACCCATAATCTCAACACTTTGTGAAGCTGAGGCAGGCAAATCACTTGAGGTAAGGAGTTTGAGACTGGTCTGGCCAACAAGGTGAGAGTCTGTCTCTACCAAAGATACAAAAATTAGTTGGGCGTGGTGGTGCATGGCTGTAGTCTCAGCTACTCAAGAGGCTGAGGCAGAAGAATCGCTTGAACCTGGGAGGCAGAGGTTGCAGTGAGCTGAGACCACGCCACTGCACTCCAGCTTGGGAAACAAATAAGTGAGACTCCGTCTCAAAAAAAAGAAAGAAAGAAAAGAAAGGCTATTAATTTCTGTGTATTATATAATGCCTGCTTACTAAAATTTGCTGTTTAGGAGCAACGAATTTTTTGTTGTAATTTCTTTTTTCTAGGTATAAAAATCTTATTGACTGCAAATAATGATTTCAGACTGCAGATTTATTTCCCTCATCTTACAGCATTACCTATATCATACCACCCCCACACTCCCCATCACTGTTGACTAGTAGTGGCATTCTTCTTTTGCAATTTTAATGAAAATGCGTTTAGAGTTTCTTTATTTAAAATGTTTACTATTGACTTTAAGAAAATAACCTTCAACATGTTTGGGAGATTCACGCTATCTTAAACGGAGTTCTAAAAAACGAAGAATTGCTAGCTGAACTTTTTGGCATCAATAATTATAATCATGTTTTTGTTTGCCTTCAATTTCTTAAAATATTAGATGATGTTTTTCTAGTGCTTGAACTATTCCTGAATTCCAGAATCAAATCCTATTTGGTTACATTAAGTAACGTACTGCTGGATTTAATTTGCTTTGTTCGGGGGAAGGAATTTTCTTGCCTATATTCCTCAATGAAAGTTATCTTCAATTGTTCTGTGCTGTTTTAAAGTAGGTTATGGTATGAGACTTATTATAGCTTCATGAAAATGAACCAAGAAACTTTAACTCTCTCTACATTCCAAATCATTTAGATAGCATAGGACTTGTCTACTTCTTGAAAATTTTGAATGCACATATAAAAACATCTAAGCTTGACAACATTCTATTTAAAGATCTTGTAGATGCAAAATATCAGATCACCATGATCCACTTGTTTGTCGTTTGTTTTTTCATATTAGAAGATTTTTTTTTTCTTTTGGTAAGAACTAACAGAATTCTAGTATTTACCCTTTAAACTGGCAGCCCTTCTAATTGCTTGTGAGAGAAATCTTAGCAGAATAATAAAGAGAAAAATGTTTCCTCTTTCCCTGCAGCTACGGAAAAGCAGATTCTATTCTCTGTCATAAATAGTCCTTGAAAGTGTTATTTCTAATAAAGAAGTCTTGTAAGATACCTAGAAGGCAGAAAGGGTGATCATGTCCTGTGAAATCAACATTTATCTTTTAAAACATAAGAAATTCTGATTGGTTGTCTTACCTAACAATGTTTGCTTTGGTGATATGTATATTCACATCTTTGAATTGTTACAATCCTAGGTTGTCTCCAACCAAGTGGCCACTGAAAATCTGCACAACTCTGTGCTTAGGAACCAAGGCCCTGGTGGCGTGGGCTCATGACAGGATCTGTGGGTCACATAGATCCATGGAAAAAGCGTGGTTTCCCGGGCAGGGTAGCATGATCACTCACTGCCTCTCTGGCTGGGGATGGGAGCTCCCTTGCCCTGTGTGGCTCCCAGGTGTGCTGTTGTACCACCCCGCTTTTCCTCACTCCCCATGGGTCAAGACAACCGCCTAGTCAGTCCCAGTGAGAGAAGCTGTATACCTCAGTTGCTGGTACAGGGTTCACTTGCTGTTTACATTCTTCTTGGTGGGAGCCTCCAACTGCAGCTGTTCCTATTCGACCATCTTGGCGCCTCCTCCAAGATGGGGGAAAGGGTGGTCATCACCACTGTGACTGCCTTTGTCTCCGACAACTGAACTTCCTAGGTATTTTATTCACTTTGAAGCAATTGTGAATGGGAGTTCATTCATGATTTGGCTGTCTGTCTGTCTGTTATTGGTATATAGGAATGCTTGTGATTTTTGCACATTGATTTTGTATCCTGAAACTTTGCCGAAGTTGCTTATCAGCTTAAGGAGATTTTGGGCTGAGACAATGGGGTTTTCTAAACACACAACCAGGTCATCTGCAAACAGGGACAATTTGACGACTTCTTTTCCTAATGAATACCCTTTATTTATTTCTCCTGCCTGATTGCCCTGGCAAGAACTTCCAACACTATGTTGAATAGGAGTGGTGAGAGAGGGCATCCCTGTCTTGTGCCAGTTTTCAAAGGGAACGCTTCCAGTTTTTGTCCATTCAGTATTATACTGGCTGTGGGTTTGTCATGTACAGCTTTTATTATTTTGAGATACATCCCATCAATACCGAATTTATTGAGAGTTTTTAGCATGAAGGGCTGCTGAATTTTGTCAAAGGACTTTTCTGCATCTATTGAGATAATCATGTGGTTTTTGTCTTTGGTTCTGTTTATATGCTGGATTACGTTTATTGATTTGTGTAGGTTGAACCAGTCTTGCATCCCAGGGATTAAGCACACTTGATCATGGTGGATAAGCTTTTTGATGTGCTGCTGGATTTGGTTTGCCAGTATTTTATTGAGGATTTTTGCACTGATATTCATCAGGGATTGGTCTAAAATTCTCTTTTTTGTAGTGTCTATGCCAGGTTTCGGTATCAGGATGATGTTGGCCTCATAAAATGAGTTAGGGAGGATTCCTTCTTTTTCTATTGACTGAAATAGTTTCAGAAGGAATGGTACCAGCTCCTCCTTTTACCTCTGGTAGAATTTGGCTGTGAATCTGTCTGGTCCTGGACTTTTTTTGGTTGGTAGCCTATTAATTATTGCCTCAATTTCAGAGCCTGCTTTGGTCTATTCAGCGGTTCAACTTCTTGCTGGTTTAGTCTTGAGAGGGTGTATGTGTATGTGTTCAGGAATTTATCCATTTCTTCTAGATTTTCTAGTTCATTTGCGTAGAGGTGTTTATAGTATTCTCTGATGATAGTTTGTACTTCTGTGGGGTCAGTGGTGATATCCCCTTTATCATTTTTTACTGCATCTATTTGATTCTTCTCTCTTTTCTTCTTTATTAGTCTTGCTAGAGGTCTATCAATTTTGTTGATCTTTTCAAGAAACCAGCTCCTGGACTCATTGA
>NW_012102754.1:1705021-1716449 GCF_000951045.1 Mandrillus leucophaeus | reverse complement strand
ATCACACACCGGGGCCTGTCGTGGGGTGGGGGTAGTGGGGAGGGATAGGATTAGGAGATATAACTAATGTAAATGACGAGTTAATGGGTGCAGCACACCAACATGGTACATGTATACATATGTAACAAACCTGCATGTTGTGCACATGTACCTTAGAACTTAAAGTATAATTAAAAAAAAAAAAAAAAGAAATGTGACTAGGACAAAATGAGATGTACTGTAAATATTAAGTACACAATGGACTTTTTTTTTTTTTGGAACAAAGTCTTGCTCAGTTACCCAGGCTGGAGTGTAGCAATATGATCTAGGCTCACTGTAGCCTCAATTTCCGAGGCTTAAGCCATCCTCCCATCTCATCTCAGCCTCCTGAGTAACTGGGACTACAGGTGCATATCACCACGCATAGCTAATTCTTTTTTTTTTTTTTTGTAGAGACAAAGTTTCACTGTATTACCCAGTCTGCTCTCAAACTCCTGAACTCAAGTAATCCTCCCATCTTAACCTCTCAGAGTGCTGGGATTACAGGTGTGAGCCACCATGCCCAGCCCACACTGGATTTTAAGGACTTAGTATGAAAGAATGTCAATGACCTCATTAAAATGTTTTATATTGACTTCATGTTGAAATAATAATACTTTGGCTATATTAAGTCAAATAAAAATATTACTAAAATAAAAAAAGAAAAACAAACAAATAGAAAGCAGTAACTACAGCTTCAACAGGAAACTCCCCAAAAAAACCCCATCCAAAGGACAGCAGCCTCAAAGATCAAAGCTAGATAATCTCACAAAGATAAGAATCATCAAAAAAATGCTGAAAACTGAAAAAACCAGAGTGGCTCTTCTCCTCCAAATGATCACAACACCTCTCCAGCAAGGGCAGAGAACTGGGCAGAGGCTGGGATGGCAGAATTGACAGAAGTAGGCTTCAAAGGTGGGTAATAATGAACTTCACTGAGCTAAAGGAGCATGTTGTAACCCAATGCAAAGAAGGTAAGAATCATGATAAAACATCACAGGAGCTGTTAACCAGAAAAAACAGTTTACAGAGGAACATAAATGAACTGATGGAGCTGAAAAACACAAGAACTTCACAATGCAACCACAAGTATCAATAACCAAATAAACCAAGCAGAGGAAAGAATTTCAGAGCTTGAGGACTATCCTACTGAAATAAGACAGGCAGAGACGATTAGAGAAAAAATAATAAAAAGGAATGAAAAAAAAACCTCTGAGAACTATGGAATTATGTAAAAAGACCAAACCTATTACTGATTGGGGTACCTGAAAAGAGACAGGGAGAATGGAACCAAGCTGGAAAACATACTTCCAGATATCATCCAGGAGAACTTCCCCCAACCTAGCCAGATAGGCCAATATTCAAATCCAGGAAATGCAGAGAACTCCAGTAACATATTCCATGAGATCAACCCCAAGACACATAATCATCAGATTCTCCAAGGTTGAAATGAAGAAAAAAATATTAAGGGCAGCCAGAAAGGCTAGGTCACCTACAAAGGGAAGCCCATCAGACTAATGGCATAGCCTCTCAGCAGAAACCCTACAAGCCAAAAGAGATTGGGGGCCAGTATTCAACATAATTCCCAAAGAAATGAATTTCCAACCCAGAATTTCATATCCGGCCAGACTAAGTTCATAAGTTAAGGAGAAGTAAAATCCTTTTCAGACAAGCAAACACTGAGGGAATTCATCACCACCAGGCCTGCTGTGCAAAAGCTCCTGAAGGAAGCACTCAATAGGGAAAAGAAAAACCATTCCCAGCCACTGCAAAAACATACTGAAGTACAAATACCAATGATACTATGAAGCAACTACATCAACAAGTCTGCAAAATAACCAGCTAGCATTATGATGACAGGATCAAATTCACACATAACAGTATCAACCTTAAAAATGTAAAATAGGCTAAATGTCCCAATTAAAATGGCAAGCTGGATAGAGTCAAGATCCATCAGTGTGCTGTATTCAAGAGACCCATCTCACATACAAAGACACACGTAGGCTCAAAATAAAGGGATGGAGGAAAATTTACCAAGCAAATGGTAAGCAGAAAAAATCAAGGGTTGCAATCCTAGTTTGTGACAAAATAGACTTTAAACCAACAAAGATTAAAAAAGACAAAGAAGGGCATTATGTAATGGTAAAGGGGTCAATTCAACAAGAAGAGCTAACTATCCTAAATATATATGCAACCAATACAGGAGAACCCAGATTCATAAAACAAGTTCTTAGAGACCTACAGTGAGACTTAGACTCCCACACAATAATAGTAGGAGACTTTACCCCACTGTCAGTACTACACAGATTGAGACAGAAAATTAACAAGGATATTCAGGACTTGAATTCAGCTCTGAATCAAATGGATTCGATAAATATCTACATAATTCTCCCCAACAAACAACAGAATATAGTCTTCTTGGTGCCAAATGGCACTTACTCTAAAATTGATCACATAATTTGAAGTAAAACACTCCTCAGCAAATGCAAAAGAACTGAAATTACACCAAACAATCTCTCAGACCACAGTGCAATCAAATTAGAACTTAAGATTCAGAAACTCACTCAAAACCCACAATACATAGAAATTAAACAACCTGCTCCTGAATGACTCTCGGATGAATAATAAAAATTAAGACAGAAAACAATAAGTTCTTTCAAACCAATGAGAACAAAGAGACAATGCATCAGAATCTCTGGGATGCAGTTAAAGCAGTGTTAAGAGGAAAATTTACAATACTAAATGCCCATGTCGAAAAACTAGAAAGATCTCAAATCAATACCCTGACATCACAATTTAAAAAACTAGAGAATCTAGAGCAAACAAACCCCAAAACTAGTGGAAGACAAGAAATAACCAAGATCAGAGTGGAACTGAAGGAGATAGAGACACAAAAAACCCTTAAAAAAAATCAATGAATCCAGGAGCTGGTTTTTTGAAAAAATTAGTAGATAGACCACTAGCTAGATTAATAAAGAAGAAAAATAGAGAAGAATCAAATAGACACAATAAAAAATGATAAAGGGGATGCCACCACTGCCCCACAGAAATATAATCAATCATCAAACAATACTATAAACACCTCTCTTCAAATAAACTAGAGAATCTAGAAGAAATGGATAAATTCCTGGATGCATACATCCTCCCAAGACTGAACCAGGAAGAAATTGAATCCCTGAGTAGACCAATAACAAGTTCTGAAATTGAGGCAGTAATAAATAGCCTAGCAAAGAAAAAAACACCAGGACCAGATGGATTTACAGCTGAACTCTACCAGAGGTACAAAGAGAAGCTAGTACCATTTCTTCCAAACAATTGAAAAGAAGGGACTTCTCCCTAACTCATTTTATGAGGCCAGCATCATCTTGATACCAAAACCTGGCAGAGATACAACAACAATAAAAAAAAAGCTTCAGGCCAATATCCCTGATAAACATCGATGCAAAAATCCTCAACAAAATACTGGCAAACCAAATCCAGCAGCACATCAAAAAGCTTATCCACTACAATCAAGTTGGCTTCAAAGATCCCTGGGATGTAAGGCTGGTTCCACATATGTAAATCAATAAACATAATTCATCACAGAAATAAAACTAAAGACGAAAACCACATGATTATCTCAACAGATGCAGAAAAGTCCTTCGATAAAATTCAACATCCCTCCATGCTAAAAACTCTCAATAAATCAGGTATTGTTGGAACATATCTCAAAATAATATGAGCCATTTATGACAAACCCACAGTCAACATCATACTAAATGGGCAAAAGCTGGAAGCATTCCCCTTAAAAACTGGCACAAGACAAGGATGCCCCCTCTCACCACTCCTATTCAACACAGTACTAGAAGTTCTGGCCAGGGCAATCAAGCAAGAGAAAGAAATAAAGGGTATTAAAATAGGAAGATAGAAAGTCAAACTGTCTCTGTTTACAGATGACCTAATCCTATATCTAGAAAATTCCATCATCTCAGCCCAAAAGTTTAAGCTGATAAGCAACTTCAGCAGAGCTTCAGGACACAAAAATCAATATGCAAAAATCACAAGCTTCCGATACACAATCAACAGGCAAGTAGAGAGCCAAATCATGAATGAACTCTCATTCACAATTGTGAATTGTGAATTCTCTTACAAAGAGAATACAATACCTAGGAATACAGTTAATAAGGGAAGTGAAGGATCTCTTCAAGGAGAACTACAAACCACTGCTCAAGGAAATCAGAGAGGACATAAACAGACGGAAAAATATACCATGCTCATGGATACAAAGAATCAATATTGTGAAAATGGCTATTCTGTACAAAGTAATTTACAGATTAAATGCTATTCCCATTAAACTACCACTGACATTGTTCACAGAATTAGAAAAAACTACTTTAAAAATCATATAAAACCAAAAAAAAGAGCCTATATAGCCGAGATAATCCTAAGCAAAAGGAGTAAACCTGGAGGCATCACGCTACCTGACTTCAAACAATACTACAAGGCTACAGTCACCAAAACAGCATGGTACTGATACAAAAACAGATACATTGACCAATGTAATAGAATAGAGACCTCAGAAATAAGACCACACCTCTACAACCATCTGATCTTTGACAAACCTGACAAAAACAAGCAATAGGGAAAGAATTATCTATGTAATAAATGTTGCTGGGAAAACTGGCTAGTCATATGGAGAAAATTGAAACTGCACTGCTTCCTTACAATATATACAAAAATTAACTGAAGATAGATCAAAGACTTACATGTAAAATCCAAAACGATACAAAACCTAGGCAATACCATTCAGGACACAGTCATGGGCAAAGATTTTATGACAAAAACGTCAAAGGTTATTGCAACAAAGGAAAATTGACAAATGGGATCTAATTAAACTAAAGAGCTTCTGCACAGCAAAAGAAACTCTCATCAGAGTGAACAGACAACCTACAGAATGGGAGAAAAATTTTTCAATCTATCCATCAGACAAAGGTCTAATTTCCAGAATCTACAAGGAACTTAAATTCACAAGAAAAAAAAAAAATCTCATTAAAAAGTGGGCAAAAGACATGAACAGACATTTCTCAAAAGAAGACATATATGCAGCTGACAAACATGAAAAAAAGGTCAACATCACTGATCATTAGAGAAATGGAAATCAAAACCACAGTGAGTTGCCATCTCATGCCAGTGAGAATGGCAATTATTAAAAAGTCAAAAAACAACAGATGCTGGAGAGGCTGTAGAGAAAGAGGAATGCTTTTACACTATTGGTGGGAATGTAAATTAGTTCAACCATTGTGGAAGATGGCTTGATGATTCCTTAAAAACCTAGAATCAGAAATAACATTTGACCCATCAATCCTATTACTGGGTATATACTCAAAGGAATATAAATCATTCTGTTATAAAGATACACACACATGTGTATTCACTGCAGCACTATTCACAATAGCAAAGACATGAAATCAACACAAATGGCCATCAGTGAGACTCGATAAAGAAATGTGGTACATATACATACTACACAGCCATAAAAAGGAATGAGATCATGTCCTTTGCAGGGACATGGATGGAGCTGGAAGCCATTATCCTCAGCAAACTAATGCAGGAACGAAAAACCAAACACTGCATGTTCTCACTTATAAGTGGGATCTGAACAATGAGAATACATGGATAACGGGAGAGTAACAACATATACTAGGGCCTGTTGGAGTGGGGGCAGGATGTGGGGAGGCAGAGCATCAGGATAAATAGCCAATACATGCTGGTTGGGTTTAATACCTAGGTGATGGGTTGATAGGTACAGCAAACCACCATGGCCAGGTCACTTACAAAGGGAAGTCCATCAGACTAATGGCATAACCTCTCAGCAGAAACCCTACAACGTTTACCTGTTAACAAACCTGCTCATCCCACACATGTATCCCAGATGTAAAATTAAATTAAATTAAAATTCTTTTTAAAAAGTTTATTACAGAATTATATGGCCTAGAAGTCTGTTAAAATTGCTATTTACTGAATCCAATATATTGAAAAATACATGAAATCCTCTTCATACTAAATTCCTTTCTGAAGAGCTCATACTTAAATAATATAAGATTAAGGTAAAGAATACATACTAAATGAAAACGAATAGGAGATAATACATTTATTCTTTAAAAGGGTTTTTCCATTAAAATAATATACACTTTCTAATAAAACTGCAAGGGTAATAAAATAAAAACTACCACTTCCTAACAGTAGAAACTTAAACTAGGCAATTTTTACAACTGAAAGAAGAAAATTCTCTATATAAAATGGCTTAGACATAGTTAAGCCTTTATTATCTAGGCATTTAGCATAAGTTCCGTAAGGTAAAGTTTCAGCTTTATAAACTAACAGTTCATTTATTCAGAGACTGATCCAAAACTAAATTGGAATGGGTTTGTCTACGGTTTTACGCTATAGAACTTGGTTGCCCCAAAGTGCCTTTATTGTGAGCTCTGCTTCGTGTGCCTTCATGATCTGCAAGGCGCCACAGGAGACTCAATCACTGGAGCTGAAGTGGCAGTTTTTGCACCAATAGAGCTGTTAGGGCAGCTAATTTTAGAGCTACAATGAAATTGTTGGAAATACCCCTGGGTACATTATTTCAGCACATTAATGAGGCTGTTCACAAAGAGTTTATTACAATAAGAGATAGATGTTTATTAGATCAGTAATATGATTATAGAACATGCTGCATGGGAAAGGCCTCCGGGAGCCATAGGCAGGATAATTTTGCAGGCATTAAACAAAACAAAAAAGCCAAACATCATCATCAAAACTGCTACATTTACTGTATCACAGTTATGGGTAAATATCCACACTATTAAATATCCACATTATTTTCCTTTCAAAAATGATGCATAGATATGCTTTCTGAGCTTACATGCAATGAGGTTTGGGGGTGGGGGTGGCAAAAATGAAACAAATCAAACTCAGAATTTACCGTTCATCTTAAATAAGGCCCACTTCTAAAGACACCTAGGAATTGCATATTGTTGACTGTAGCCATAATAGTCTTTCGCTATATGTTATTGTACTACTGAGCAATAAAGATAACAGGCTGGGCACGGTAGCGCATGCCGGTAATCCTAGCACTTTGGGAGGCCAAGGCAGGCGGATCATGAGGTCAAGAGATGAAGACCATCCTGGCCAACATGGTGAAACTTCGACTTTACTAAAAATACAAAAATTAGCTGGGCGTGGTGAGGCACGCCTGTAATCCCAACTACTTAGTAAGCTGAGGCAGGAGAATCGCTTGAACCTGGGAGGCAGAGGTTGCAGTGAACCAAGATCGGGCCACTGCACTCTGGCCTGGCAACACAGCAAGACTCAGTCACTATAAACACAAAAAAAAAAAAAAAAAAAAAAAAAAAAAAGAAAGAAAGATAATAATACCACTACCAATAACAAGACAACAAAGCAATAAAAGCAAACATCCTGGGTTGGGGGTGTTTATCACATGCCAAGTGCTGTGCTAAGAGTTTTTCATGCATTAATCTTTTAGCCTTCTCAACAATCCTGTGAGGTGTTATAATTCACTCCCCCTCCTCCTCCTTTTTTCATGTGGAAACAGAGGCTTACTAACTTGCACATGGTCATTCATCTGTTTGTTAATCAGTAAAGCCTACTCAACCACAGTTAAACAAATGGGTGTTCAGAGGTGACCCAACTGAATAAGAAATGCCCCATATTTCCTGCCAAACAGCCTCATATTGAATGTCACATTAATTAGATAACGTTGCTTCATTTTCAGTTTTTAAAGATGTGACTATTTTTTTCTTTTTTTTTTTTTTTTGTTTTTTGAGATGGAGTCTCGCTCTGTCGCCCAGGCTGGAGTGGAGTGGCGCAACCTCGGCTCACTACAAGCTCCGCCTCCCGAGTTCACGCCATTCTCTTGCCTCAGCCTCCCAAGTATCTGGGACTACAGGTGCCTGCCACCACGCCCGGCTAATTTTTATGTATTGTTTAGTAGAGACGCGGTTTCACTGTGTTAGCCAGGATGGTCTCTATCTCCTGACCTCTCCACCTCGGCCTCTCAAAGGACTATTTCTTTTTTTTAGTGTTGTTACTTGTAAATGCACAGTTGCATGCCATTATGCGATTATCCCTGTTGACAAGGCAACAGCGGCTTCTACAGTTTACAAATGTAGTATACACACATTGGAAGAGGCTGAGATACTAAAGACCAGTAATGACAAGGTAAAATGCAATCAGTATGACCTTGAAATAGAGACTTTAAAGAAATACAAGCATAAACAATTATGTTACCCATTAGCACCTCAACTTTAAATGGAGTTTTCTTCATCACCCTCCACAAAAATGACAAAGTATGTCTTTAGTCTGTTTCTCTGGGATTAACCAATGAAGAAAAGATATATTTCCAGGGGAAAACCAGTCCTGAAAATGCTGCTTTCTCTGGAGGATCACATAATGTAAAAACAAGGCTCTTCTATGTAATCCTTGGGGATGATACCAGAACAACTTTCCCACCTGGAAGCCACTGCTAACCCTCTCTTCTGTGGTATAAAAGAATCACTATCAATCATCTCCTTTTGTTTAGTTTTATTAGGAAGCAGCACATTAGGTCAAGGAAATGTTATTTTCATAGAAGATGCTTTGTTATTTCCCAGGACATACACTACTCCCAATTAATGATTATAGTGCAGAGAATGAATATAACCAATCACATTCAGCCAAAGAAACGATAATTTCTAAGATACACAGATGCCACTCCACTTATTTAACAACTGTGTGGCAAAGGATAACTAGAACCAATGGAACAAAATCTTATCAGTACTTGATGCTTGAAATCTTTTACCAATATACCACTACATAGATGTCTACCTATTCCTTACAATAAAATAATCCTGAACAAATCAAATAAATGTAAAAAATAAAACCATGGAAGTAGTAGAAGAAAATGTGGGTGACTGTATTTATAACCCTGGAGTGGAAAGACATTTTAAAACACAAAACTCAAAAATCTTAAAGATACCAATAAATTTGATTGAACAGAACTATCTTTATAGTGAAAATACCTATAAAAATTAAAAATGCAAGGAGAAACCAAAAAAGTATATTTGTTGTGAAAAAAAGGATGTTTATTAATACACAAAGAGTTCTTACAAATCAATAAAAGAGGTAAATTAAGTAGAAAAACATGAGAAAGGATTACACTAAAGCTTCAGTAATTGTGTAAAAAGACACACAAATGACTAACCTACAAATAATGCTAAACTTCATAAATCATGAAAGAAATGCAAAACATCAAAGACCTATCAGGTTTCATGTATCAGAATGGCAAAATGATACAATTTCAGAAAACTCAGTATCAGCAAGGAGAAACAGGCAATCTCTTCTTTTGGTGAGAATGAAAACTGGTCCTCTAGCTTTTGAGGAGGACAGTTTGGCTATCTATATCAAAGCTAAAAATTCACAACATTTTACCTAGCAATTCTATTTCTAGAAATTTGTCCTATAATTATATAAGCACAAGTAAACATAGTATATTGAACAAAAATTTTCAGTGCAGGTCTCTTTGTCAGAAAAATGTACCCCCTCGACATACACACACCTAGAAGCTTAAACATCCATTAACGGGAAATCTTACTAATTTGATTACGGTATGTTCATACAGTACTACAGTCATCCAAAATAGTTACACAGATTGAGCATCTCTAATCCTAAAATCCAAAACCCCAAATGCTCCAAAATCCCAAACTTTTTGAGTGTCAATATGATACCACAAAGGGAAAATTCCACACCTGAATGTGACAGGTCACAATCAAAACACAGACACACAATACAAAGATTATAAGTATCCCTGAAGGAAAAATAAAGTTATCTTCATGCTATATGTACAAGTTGTATATGAAACATAAATGAATTTTGTGTTTAGACTTGGTTCCCTTCCCTAAGATACTTCATTATTTACGGGTAAATATTCCAAAATTCAAAACACTTCTTGTCCCGAGCATTTTGAATAAGGAATACTCAACCTGTATTTATATGTACTGATATGGAAATTTTGTTAAAATATATTGAGAAATGGGAGAGAAAGCAAGTTGCAGACGCACATGTATACTATGATTTCATTGTATTAAAGGGGCATATATACATTTATTTATACACACACATATACATATAATTGTAAAATAAAACACTATTTTTTGTGACTCTGGATAAGAGAGGAAGATATTTACTTTTCATTTATTAACTCTTCCAAAGAGTTTGAATTATTTTTTCTGGGCATATATAATTACTAGTTTTAAAAGGACACTAACACATAGAACCTATTTGTCAAACATCCAAAATATTTGGAGAAAAAAATGTAAGATACTGTAAATCATGCAGGTACATTTAAAACTCAGAAGGGGGCAAATCTTCCCATAATCAGGATGACAAATTCATTTTTCATTTATACTTTTTGGTATTTATGTGAAAAGTCCCAGCATAGAAATAAATTTTTTATTATTGTTTTACGTTACAGTATGTTTGCCTAGTGTTAATGGTAAATGTGTTTTAGTTTGAATTGACTTTTTAAAATAACCTACAGAAAAAAGTTTAGTACTTAGTCAATTTATTTTTCCCTCAGTGATAAATTAAGGGAAACTGATCACTAGGTTAAACACCGAATTTTCTGTACTTGCAGTGTTTCTGCATGATGATTTTTGTAATTATCTTAGCCTCCACATTCCAAACACCTTTGTGGTTTCATTCACATGAAATGTGAGTTTCCTTTTTTTTGCCTTAACTGAATCTTTAATTATGAGCTAAACCATAATTATTAAAAAAAAAAAAAGTTATGAGTTGAAAAATTTATTCTTCATAATTCACACTGACAAACTCAAAGATAGAAATAGCTTAAGCAAACAATTTATACTTAAGTTTACTTCTCTGTAAAATGGGTGGTTATCTGCTGCATATGAAAGCATTCAGTCCAACCAGGCATGCTCCTGATGGTACAAGCATCTGAAGAAATGAGTCTCACATCTCAAGTCTTCAGTAATATTGTTCTCAAAGATGCTTTAAGCCCAGGACAAACAGAACTGTGGGAACCTAACTACTAATAATCACAGGGTGTCCAATCAAAATGAAAATTAAAATACCTAATAGAAGATACATAAGTTAACGATCCAAAATAACTATATATCTGTTTCTAGGAAGGATGGCTAATGAGATCAAATCAATCAAGGCTGACTGGTTTTACCAGATAATATAGGTGTGGCCCAAAATAACTCAAATTGTTAAATAAGGTTCTATGTGAGAATAAATAGTAACTTTGAACTGAGTATGCATACAACTACTTTTGGACCCAAGTGATACTTTAATAGTAGAAAAATGGAAAATGCATGTAACCAACTACCTTAAAAAGACAAACAGCCTGGGCGCAGTGGCTCAT
>NW_012102754.1:1675805-1704546 GCF_000951045.1 Mandrillus leucophaeus | reverse complement strand
TGCAAGAGATGCTCAACACTTTATTATAAAATAGCTTTGTATTAATATAATTTTGACCAACTAGTGGCTAATTTAAGTGTTCAGAGCACATTTAAGGAAAGCAAGGCTAAGCTATGATGTTTGGTAGGTTAGGGGTATTAAATGTGTTTTCAACTTACAGTACCTTCAACTTATGACAGGTTTACCCGAGGCATAACCACATTGCAAGATGAGGAGCATCTGTATTTTTGGTTGATGCTCTTTAGAAACGCTATACTATATTCTAGTACATAGTTTTATTTGAAACTGAAACCAGGCATTTTTCATTATCTGTTACTATATATTCAATTTTTCATTATCTCTTGGGTGACTTTTTAAATGATTGAGTTTGAAGGGGTCAGCAGTGCTCTTCTAGTCCAACCACAGTCTTGTAGGCAGAAAATTATCATTTTAACTCCCCACATATTTCAAATGAACAGGATGAAAAAGGAGCCTTTATGCACTGTGTCAATCAGCTGTACTGGGTTATTGGACAGAAATATGTTAGGGGCCAACTGCCCAAAATGTCCTGACTCCTTGGGAAGTGGGACCAGGCAGCCATGTTCTTTCATAGTAATTTGGAAGCAGAGTCAAGGGCTGCTGCTGTTGTCAAAAATCAAGGCCCCCATGTCCTCTGCAGCAGAGGTGCACAATCCAGCTCCCTCAGGAAGGGCATCAAGAATTAATTAAGATTAGCAAATGTCACAAGTAATAATACTTATGAAAAAAATCTCATCTGCTTTCTTGTAAAAGAAAGTGCTATTCTTATCATTTCATGGATATAGCACAAAGTATCAAGACATGAACTTACTGAATCTGGAAGTGTTAAAGCAATAAACCTAAATTCAAGATAAAGTTTTATGCTCTACTAAGTCATATCTAGCTGCTTATTTTGGATGCAAGAAAATAGCACTACAGATAGTCAATTTATTGCCACAGGAAAGCCAACCAAACTATACTTAGTCTCCACTCAACAGAACAGTATTCTGATCTTTTCTGGCAGAATTAAAGAGTGAACTCTGATGATAACAGCTACTATGAGAAACTCGGAGTTGCAGAGCTGGTGAATATTTATGAAGTTTTCTTACTATAATGGCCCCTTGCAGGGAGGATGGACGGGATGTGTACTTTTGAATGATCTAAGAAGCTTGGAGTTCATCTATCACACTTGACTCTAGGATTTCAAATCCTAAATTAAGAGAAAATGATAAAGTATACTAGGAAAAATGCTCAAGATTCTGAAGCTAAAATCACAATTTAGATATTTATCTCCATCTCGTAGGGAAAATGTTGGGTATCTCTAGTGTGAAAACAGCTGGCAGCGAGCTTCCACCTTGCTCTACTTTTGTGTCTTAAACACTACACTCTGGGCAGAGCAAGAGGATATCTTGGTCCCCAGAGATGCAGAGTGAGAGATGCCTCTGAGATCAGGCCCCTTGAGTAAAAGTTTCCAAGGCTGAGGCTGCATGGCACTTGCCCTGCTCCACCTCATGAACACTAAACACCTTTCTATTTTATCACTCACACCCCAAACTAAAATAAAAATGATCTGAATGTCATCACTGACTTGCCAGAAATGCATGCACATGAGCAGGTTAACTCGCCTAAGAAAGCAACCCAAGGCTAAGACTTTCATTTTCTAATTGTAATTAAAAGAATTTCAAGTAGCATCATAGAAAGACTTTTTGAAGGGATATAAGGGAGAGATTCTGTTTACACGTCCTTTTGGTCCTTTTAGAGCACCTGAAAATTAGAACATGGAGGAAGAGAAGGCCAGTAAGAAGGGTAACAGAAAATCATGTGCAAAAATGACTTGGTGCTCTGGGGATGGGCAATTGGTGGGAGGAGCTGTGCCTCAACTCAGGAGGGATGAAAGTCAGGACCATAGTTCATTTGTTCACTATTTTCAGAATGAAAATAACTTTATCGTATTCTGGTTTTTAAAAATACATGTTTATTGTAAAAAACAACAACAAAAAAAGCAGGGTCAGGGCAAGGACAGCAAAGAAAGGCATTTTTTAAAATAAAAAAATTATCCAGAAATACACTAGTAAGCCCTTGCTGTTTCTCCAACCTCACTTCTTTTTGTACATTTTATATACACATATACAAAGTGTGATATAAATCAGACCATATAATTGTTTTCGTAACCAGATTGTGGCACTTAGTACATCTTATTCATGGATCCAACAATTATTTATTGAGAGCTTGCTATGGTGAGCACTTTAAAATGTGCCAGGGGTAAAGCTGGCAATTATACAAGCACGTGACCTTCCAGTCAAGAAGGTGCGTGAGTTCAAAATGTACACCCCTGCCCCATAGTAACTATAATAATGGAAGCTTTAAAAAATACAGATAGCTGTCCCTGTGGGTCAGCAGTGGAACAAATATACACAGCAGCTTGAAGTTCAAAAATAGTCAGAAGTAGCTACCAAGAAATAGGATCTTCAGGATCACTGAGACTAGCATTTTGAGACCAGCCTGAGCAAGACCTCATCTCTACAAAAATTAAAACAAAACAACAAAAAACAAACAAACAAACTTGGCCAGGCATGGTGGTGCGTGCATGTAGTCCCAGACACTTGGGAGACTGAGGTGAGGGGATCGCTTGAGCCCGGCAGTTCGAGGCTGCCATGAGCTATGATCATGCCACCACTGCTCTCTAGCCTGGGCAATGGAGTGAGACCCCGACTCAAGAAAAGAAAAAAAAAAACCTTCCAGGGGCACATTTATTTGTAAACCATTCCAGAGGATAGAAAGGAGATGTAAAGCTCCCTAATTCATTCCATACGGTTAGCATAATCTTTATAGCAAACTGCACAAATAAAACACGAGGAAAATTTAAAAAAAAAAAAAGGAAAAATAAATAGGATCTTCAATGTAATCGGACCATCAATCCAGGTGTGGCAAGACAAAAGCCAGCCAGAGAGTGTGAAATGGGAGTTGGGGTTCCTGTGAACAAAAGAAGACGGAAGAAGCTTTTCCAGCTGTGGGCCTCCTGCTAATAAATGAAGCTATTCTATTGTTGAAACAGCAGCCACAGAACCTGGGCCAAATTCACTGAAGGCTCAGTATCTGGATTTGTGATATACCAAATAATAGTTTGAGACACAAATTTGGGCCCTGCATTTGTTTCTGGATTTGGGGACCCAGGGCAAGGTAACTACAGTACCACTAGATAGGAAGCAGCTGGTTTAGAGAAAAGAAACAAGAGCATCACAAAACACAAATACCTTCCACTCTTGATGAACTTGGATAGGAAGTTAGACTGAAATGGAGAAAGAGAACCACCAAACAAAATGACCGCTAGGTGAATTCATCCAGAAAGAAATAAAAATAATAAAGCAACCAAAAAATGACTTACTTTTAAAAGCTTTCTTGAGTCACAACTGACATGCAATAAAGTATAAAGTGTACAACAATCAAGACAGTGAATATAACCATCACTATTATAATTTTATTTTCACTAATACCTCACTATTTTGATTACAGTAGCTTCATAGTAAGTTTTGAAATCAGAGTGTTAGCCCTTCAACTTTATTCATTTTCAAAGTTGTTTTGACTATTCTAAGGTCCTTTATATTTCATGTAAATTTTAAAACTAGCTGATTAATCTTCACAAAAAAAAGTCTGCTGGGATTTTGACTGGGACTACATTGAGTTTACACATCAATTTTGGGAGAACTAGCATCTTAACAATATTGAGCCTTCCCGCTCCTGAACCAGGTATATCTCTTCACATATGTAGAAGTCCTTTAAGTTCTCTAAGCAATGTTTTGTGGTGTCCATACCTTTTGTTAGATTTATCCCTAATATTTCATATTTTTATGCTATTGCAAAAAGCATTACTTTTTATTTCAATTTCAAATTGTCCATTGCCAGAAATAAAATAGATTTTTTGCATACTGATTTTGTTTACTGCAATGTGGACAGACTTATTATTTCTAGTAGCTTTTTGTTGATTCCACTGGATTTTCAACACAGACATCATGTCATCTATGGATAAAGACAGTTGTACTATTTCTTTTTCAATCTGGATGACTTTTACTTATTTTTCTTGCTTGATCGCACTGGTCAGGACCTCTAATACAATGGCAAAGGGAAGCAGTGAAAGCGAACATCTGTTTGCATTTCAGATCTTAGGTAGAAAGCATTAAGGCTTCCACCATTAAATATAATGCTAACGGTAGATTTTTCATAAATGTGCTTTATCAGGTTTTAGCAGAAATAAATGTTAGATTTTTACCAAGTACATTTCTGTCTCTATTGAAACAATTTAATAGTTTTCCTTTCTTAGCTTGCTAATGTAGTGTATTACTTGACTGATTTTTAAATGTTAAACCAACCCTGCATTACTGAGATAAATCCCACTTGGCCATGGTATATTCATTCTTTTAATACATGGTTAGAGTCAATTTGCTAAAATTTTGTTTAAATTTTTGCATCTATGATCATACAGGATATTGGTAGTTTGCTTGTAATGTCTTTCTTTGGTTTCTGGTATCAGGGTAATGCTAACCTCTAGAATGAGTTGGGAAACAGAACTTCTTCAATTTTCTGGGAAAGATTTTGTAAATTTTATATTATTTCTGAAATATTTCACTGAATTTACCACTGAAGCTATCTGGGACTGGAGGCTTCCTTATGGAAACATTTTAAACTAAAAATTTAATTTAATAGACACAGAGTTATTCAGGTTGTTTTTTTCTTGAGTGAGTTTGATAGTTTGTACCTTTCAAGAAAGTTTTCCATTTCATCTAAGTTCTTTCATTGATTGGCATAAAGCTATTTATAATATTCCCTTATTCCTTTTAATATCTGTAGAATTTTTAGAGATGTCTTTCCATATTCTTCTCTCATTCCTGATACAGGCAATTAGTGTCTTCTTTTTTCCCTGATCAGTATGGCAATGGGTTTTATCGATTTTGTTGACCACCTCAAAGAATTGGGTTTTGATTTTACTTATGTTCTCTACTGCTTTCCTAGTTCCTTATCTTTGATTTGATTTCTGTCATCTTTATTATTCCCTTTCTTCTACTTACATTGAGTTTAATTTGCTCTTCTTTTTCTAGTCTTTTAAGGTAGAAACTAAGGTAATTGATTTGAGACCTTTCCCAAACCTTTCTAAAAGGGGAGTCATGTGCTATAAATCTCCCTCCCGCTAAACACTGTTTCAGGAGCATCCCACAAATTCTGATACGTAGTGCTTTCATTCATTCAGTTCGAAATACTCTTTTTGATTTTTAATTTGACCCATGACTCTTTAGGAGTGTGTTAGTTTCAAATATTTGGGGATCTTCCAAGTATCTTTTTAAAATTGGCTTTTAATTCCATTATGGTGAGTTCTATATATTTATCAATTTATAATTTCTATATATTACAAAATATACACTTGCATATTTATAAATTGATATATACTTTATATGAATTGAATACTCTTAAGTTTGAGGCTTTCATCATGTAAAATATGGTATATCTTGGTAAAATGTTCAGTGTGCACTTCCAATAATGTGTTTCCTTCTTTTGTTGGGTGCTCTGTGAATGTCAATCAGGTCAAGTTAGGTGGTAGTGTTGCTCAAGTCTACCGTTTCCTTGCTGACGCTGACTTTCTTTCATCTCTTCTATCAATTATTAAGAAACGGGCACTGAAATCTTTTATTTAAACTGCATATTTGTCTTTATTAAACTGCATATTTCTAACAGTTGTTTTGCTTCATATGGTTCGTTTGGCACTGTTAGGTTTATTTGATTGACTATCGTATCATTAGAACATGACCTTCTTTATCTCTGGCAATAGCTTTGCTCTGAAATCTACTTTGTCTAATATTTTAAAATAGCCACTCCAGCTTTCTTTTGATTAGTGTTACCATGGTGCGTCTTCTTCCATTCTTTTACCTTTAACCTATGTGTGTCTTTATAGCTAAGATATGCTTCTTGTAGGCAGTATACAGTTGGGTCTTGCTTTTTTACCCCCAAAATGAGGGAAAATGGGGGGGAAAAGCCCCAAAGTGGACTGTTAGCTGATGGGAAAGGGATATCACTGATTTATTAGAGGGAGGGTATTAGGGAGCTAGGACAGAACAGAGGAGGTAGAAATTTAATGTCATTGTTTATGCTAAGGAAAAATGAGTAACATAAGATAGAAATGGGGACTTAAAATGTTTTGTGATTACAAAAGTGGTAAAATTTTAAAGGTAGCTTAAAGAAAATCTGAAATATACAGATGATTTAAAGAAGAAAATAGAAATCACATGTAGTTCTACCACCCAGAGTAAACCACTGCAAGCATTTCAGTATGTTTGTCCTATATTATACAGAAGTAGTCCTTGCTTTACATGGTATTAAAGGACCATAAAAACAACCATGCAAAGTTAAAACATGCAAAATAATCTTAATAATGAATGGAGAAATTAGGATTGCTCCATGATCTTTAAAGTTTCTTTTCAAAATATTTAAATCCTTATTATTATTATTACTTTTAGAGACAGAGTCTCTGTCACCCAGGCTGGAGTGTAGTGGGGTCACCACAGCTCACTGTGGCTCAAGTGATCCTCTCACCTCAGCCTCCCAAAGCACTGGGACTACAGACATGAACCCCTGCACCTGGTCCTTACTGTTGATTATAAACATGTACTTACACGTCGGGAAATAAACAACAGTAGACTTAATATTTATTTAGTACTCTGTAATGTGAAACATTAAAAACACAGAGAATTAAAGCATCTTATTTTTTTGTAAAACACTTGTCAAGAGTAGTTTGAATAGTGCTTGTCTTCTTCTCATCATATAATTTATGATATAGAAACAGCACACTTTCCATGACTTGGTGAACTGTCATCCTGCTTTCTAATATGGGTCAACTCTTGACATTTTATCCTTTGTACTTTCAGTGTCATGGATATTTCCCAGGGCTCTTTTAATGTGAAGTTTTTTGCTTGCATCACTTCCTCTGGGACATCTTCATCCTTTTCATCTAAACCACCTTTGTCATTGATGCAGATAAGTTCATTCTCAACAAGTTTCTCTGGCTACATCCCCAGAGCTTCTCAAATGGTAGTAGTTTCAATAATCCTACAGTCAGCTATTTCTTCTGTAACTCCACTTACATTCCTTTCAAATTTCACTTCCCACATTATCATTTTTAGTTTCTTTGCTGCACCTTCATCTTTGCTGGACAATTCCAATTCCTTCTTTCAATTATCAATTTTTGTAAAATGCTACACAGATTTATCACTAGGGGACCAAGAGGCAACCCAACTACATGCTTTGCTGTCTGTGCATAAAATAAATAATGGATGCAGAGTAAGTAAATGCTGACGGACTTTGAATAAATGACATGACTGGTCACTAATGGTGATGTGCAACTGTTATTTACATAATGATTTCTTGACTGAAGAGCTAATGGCAAAGTTTATACTTTCATGTATTTACTTCCAGTTAACATACCATGGTAACTAAACTTTGGACCATGTTGTTAAGGGGACTGATATTATTAATATTAAACTGAAATTTGTGCATATCAGAACCATGCAAAGACTGTCTCTCTGCTCTGTGTACATATATTGTGATGTATTTTATAAAATGAACCTCATTTTAAATATATTTTAAATACATATATTTTTTCAATTATATACACATTTTTAAATACACTTTTAACTAGCATGTTAAGTGATATATTCTAATATTTTATTTAACTTATGCTACAAATATTTTCCCATATGATTAAATATGCTTAGGAAACATGATATTGTGAGTAGCACAGAATCTACCCTAAGAATGGAATTTAATTAATTTCCAATTGAAAAACATATAGATTAACAAGTTTTCAGTACTAAAAATAATGCTGTAAAGTATATCTGTTTATACAAATAATTCTGTACTTCTGATTATTTCCTATGCATACATTTCTATAAGTGGAATGACTACATTAAAATGTATAAGTAATCTTAAGGTTTTTGATACAGACCAATTAACATTTTCATTTACCAATATATAGTCCCACAGCTAGCTTCCAACTTTGAAGATTGGAAAAGTAAAAACTTGCATTTCATTTTTTCTCACTTAATTTTCCCTTATTAACTAATGAACTTATATGTGTTTGGTGAAATTAACATTGGGCATTTGTATTTTTGCTGTTGTGAATTACCTGCCTAATTCCTTTGACCACTTTTCTCCTGGGGGTATCTATTTCTAAATGATTTAAGTGACTTCATATATATATATATATGTGTGTGTGTGTGTGTGTGTGTGTGTGTGTGTATAGTCATATCCTTACAGATACTATGTCTCATAATGAATTTGTTATAAGTTGTGGAACTCCAAAACTATCAGTTATTACCACTCTGCCCAATTCTCACATAAGTGAGATGTATAAATATAATGTTATACTAAAATTCTGACGTGTTTTTACCTGGTTCTAATATCTAACCTTCAGATTTGGTTATTAGAGTCTAATTATTAAGACTCATTTTCCTCATTGATGCACATAAAAACTCAACTATTAATTATGCAAAAGTATTCTTATCCTACATTTAAAAATCAAGGCAAGAAAATAAAACGGCCAGGCACGGTGGCTCATGCCTATAATCCCATCACTTTGAAAGACCAAGGCGGATGGATCACAAGGTCAAGAGTTCGAGACCAACCTGGCCAGTAAGGTGAAACCCTGTCTCTACTTAAAAAAGGTACCAAAAAAAAAATATTAGCTGGGCATGGTGGCATGTGCCTGTAATCCCAGCTACTCAGGAGGCTGAGGAAGGAGAATTGCTTGAACCCGGGAGGCAGGGGGTGCAATGAGCCAAGATGGCACCATTGCACTCCAGCCTGGGTGACAGAGTGAGACTTCGTTTCAAAAAAAAAAAAAAGAAAAGAAAAGAAAAGAAAATACGCCTTTAAAGACCTTTTAATTAGCTAGACTTTGCTTTTGGCATGACCCACGTTTCACAGTTCCACATTCAATTCTTCCCACATTATTCTTCCCACATTACCCCTCTAGCTCCCATCTCTTGCCTATCTGTCCCATTGCCCTAGTCTTGTTCTTTCAGTGAAATGTATTCATATTAAAGCATTACTTCTTGAAAGAGGGCTTGAAAAGAAGACAGGAGAATGCTGGAGTATGGATCATCATGGGTGAGAATGAGTTTCTGGAGGAGCTGCTTTCTGGAATGCCTCATATCCCACCACATAAATGCATGTTTTTCTACTCAACCTAGAGCAGGCAGCTTTGGCCAATAACAAAATGCCATTAAAAAACATATTGCTACATGACAGTCACTCAAGACAAAGGCATAAAATGTAATGGGAGAAAGCAGATCTGCAGCTCCAGGGCCTTTCTTCCCTAAAGCTAGACAAATCTAAACATTGAATGTCAGGGCCCTGGGGACTTTCCTGTTAGAAAAGGGTAATGAAGCTGTGGCATCTATTTTGACTGCTCAGAGGCTTCTGTGCTCACCAACGCTGCCGGGATCCTAGGGCTAGGTTTTTATGCATTGCAGTGGCTATAAGTATAGCAATTTTCCAGAAATACATGGGTCCCTGGTTAAAATCATTTGCCCTTTTGTATCCTTTCTTGTCAATCAAAGATAGGGTTTCGGTTGCTTCAGAAATACAGGCTGCCCAATGAATGTCAGGGCAAACACTGCTAAGAAGAGGGCAACTTCTAGAGAGAAGTCTAAATGATGCAATTTTAAAGCAAGCGAGACAAGCCGGTGAGCCATCACCACCACCTCCTCTTACTAGAGACCAGGCAGGACAGCAAGAGTGTTGTGGACAAATTCTCTGAATAAATTTGTATTTGAATCTATGTCTTATCAGACTTAGTCTGTCGTCAGTTACAATGAGAAGATATATTACATTTGCTAGCTCTTTACTTCCTTTCCTACACAAATATAATTAAATCCCTTCTCTGTAACAGGCCCCAAAGTGAAACAAACAGATATGGCTCCTGCCTTCCTAGGGTTTACAGTTTAGTGGGAGGGACAGAGACACAAACAAGTGTTTTTAGTACCAGGTAACAGGAAGTGTTAGGACTAGGAGGCTGGGGATGCTATGGGAGCTGGGGTCTGAGGCAAGCTAACCCAGTTTTCATGGGTGTGAGCAGCTTCCTAAAATAAGTGACACTGAAGCCAAGACCTCAAAGTCAAGGAAAAGTCAGCAAAATGAAAGGAGAATGAGCTAAGGGAAATCAAGGCATGTTTAAAGAACTGAAAAGAGCTGGTACACAGAATATAGAATATGACAAGGAAAACCTAGAGAAAGTGCTAGAAGCATAAGAAAGGGTCCAATTATCTATGATTTTGTAAGCCTGTTCAGAAGTTGGAGTTTATTAAGTCGATGAATGACAGGATGAGTTTTGCATTTTGGAAAGAACACTATGCCTGTACAATGGAGAAGACAGTAGAGGGAGCAAGAACGGGCAGAGAATCCAGGTGGAAGGGTCCTGTGGTCCCGTAAGGGCAGGAGGATGGTGGTGGCCTTCATGATAGTGCTCATGGCAATAAGGAGAAAATGGCAGTCTGTAACTTGTGATGTGTTTGGGTGGTAGAACTGCCAGAGCTTGATGAGATGGGGCAGTATGGTGAAGGAAAAGACAAGAATGATGCCTACATTCTTGGCTTGAGAAATTGAGTGGAAATTAGTTTCATGTGCTGACAGACAAAGCACAAAAGGAGGAACAGTTTTATTTTTATTATTTTATTTTCTTGAGACAGAGTCTCGCTCTGTCACCCAGGCTGGAGTGCAATGGCACCATTTCGGCTCACTGCAACCTCTGTCTCCTGGTTTCAAGCAATTCTCCTGCCTCAGTCTCCCAAGTAGTTGGGACTACAGGCATGTGCCACCATGCCCGGTTAATTTTTGTATTTTTAGTAGAGACAGGGTTTCACCGTATTGGCCAGACTGGTCTCAAACTCCTGACCTCAAATGATCTGCCCACCTCAACCTCCCAAAGTGCTGGGATTACAGCTGTGAGCCACCATGCCTGGCCCCAAGTTTTATTTTAAAAAAATATTTTAGAGACCAGGTCTCACTACGTTGCCCAGGCTGGTCTTCAACTCCTGGGCTCAAGTGATCCTCCTGCCTTGGCCTTCTAAAGTAGGAACAGTTTTGAGGAGGTACTTATTATGAGTTTGTTTTAACCCTGTTGAATCTGAGGTACTTATGGTGTATCCACTGGAAATGTCCAGAAGGCAGATGGGTGGTGGCTACTCAGAAAGAGGGGTATCACCTTTAAATGGAGTACTGACTCCTTAGAGGAGCTGCTTAGTATAGAACTAATAAAATCCCCAATCTCTTGGGTTTGACTTGCAAGAAGACTGCTACTACCCCTGGGCTCCATCACCGTAAACCATAATCACCATAAAGCATTATCTGTATTTCATGCCACTGACCGTGAGGTCAGCAGGAAAGAGAAGGAGAACAGGCAAGTACAAGTCCACCACCATTTGAAAAGAAAAATCTGCTCATATACTTTGTGAAAGGAAGAAATTTAGTAATAAAAATGGAAAACAGAAATGGACTTTTCCTACATTGTGTTTTATTTTTAATTTATTTTTATGTTAATTTACCTATTTTTAAAACTGGCACAGTGATCTCAGAAACATGAATTGATAAGAATCATTAGATGTTCAGGTGACAGCTTGGTCTCCCAGTTACCTAGCATAACCACGCTGATACCAGGTGAGGACTGGGTCCTAAATGGACTGTCGAGGAACATCTTTTCAGTGGCCAAAAAAGGCACACATGATTCAGGTGAAATAAACAGAATGATATAAATTAGTCTAAATACTGGCACCTTTGATATATAATAAAGAATATTTTTAAAATAATACTGCCTATAAATTTGGAAATATCTATTTTAATTGAGGGACAGCAGGCTACAGCATAATTTATCATAGTTAACTATCTAATTTAAAAACTTATCTAGAATATATAGTTTGGCTTCTCATTTTCTTTTTTCCAGTAATAAAACACTTTGGTCAAACAATAACCGTGCTTTACCTTTCCTTCAGGAGACACAGTCAACTTATTATATCCTATATTAGCCATATCTTATACTATGGTTACCAACTGAGGGTTTGAAGTTCCCCCTGAAATTGTGAACTGCGTGCAGAACGCTGCATATAAGCAAGTCTAGGCATTTTTATGGTAAGATAATCAAGAATAATCAGATTGTCAAAACAGACTTAGAATCACCGTCTTATATAAACATTTCACTATGGCTCTCCTACAGTGTATATTATAAATACAGGTCATAAATTATAGGTTGACAGATTTCATATTCTCTTAAGGATAAGTAGGTTTACTTTCATAGGACCATATCTGGAAAAAAACCTCAAAAGCTAACAAGTTCATTCTGTTGCCTTTAAGCCAAATGCTTCCAAAATTATCCAAGTCAGATGAAAACTGAAAGTATGTTTATTTTTCCCTACGGGAAAGCAATTCCAGCACCTCATTATGTAACCTATTACATTTTTTAACAACCACTGTAAAATTTATCTTTGGTCTGTATGTGCTCTAGTTTAGGTCCTCAATAGCCTTATTACTATTTTTCTTCACTTTATACACAGCTATAAATGTGTGTTAATCTTGCCCAGAGAAGACATATGGCAGTGTTCTTGTCACAGGCCATTTTTAAACCTAATGGTTCCAATGATAAATGTGTATCTATTGTACACAATGCAGCCCACACACATTAGGCATACGTCTAGTCAATACACTAGAACCTAACTATGATCAAGTTACAAGTAACAGGAGTTCAGTATCACAAAGAGCTGGGAAAAACCTCTCAGAGGACAATTTTATTCCTTGGGTAATCACCTGCCCTGAACACTGGGTGGCATCACCATTGGGCTGCAGGGCTCTAAGCAGGGCAGTGAAAGCTGCAGCTCCAGTAGAACTCCAGGAGAAAGGCGGGAAGACCTCAAAGCAGTGGGTAGTATTCAAGGAAACTGGACCCTGTGCTTTTATATATGTAAATATTCAAGGTAAGAAACCAGAGGACGATCTGGAAAAAAACAGGGAACAAGAGGGGGCCTTTGGGAGGAACTTCCAAACACAAGGGAGGATGTCTATAAAGAAGGTTCCAAGAATCATCTTATAAAGAATCCTAAACTGAGCAGAGGGGTAGCATCAGAGGTTCGCTGGGTGAGAGAGACAAAAGGAGCACTTTATGAGGGCAGAACAGACTATTCCAACAAATCAAAGCAAGCAGAGGATAAGGCTAAAAATCAGATATAATATGTGATCAAAGGGGAAATTTTCGAGAAATGACACTTGATCATTTCTCCCAGGTATCATCTCATTTAATCCTCAGGCTCAGAGACAAAGAGTGCCCCATCCAAGATCACACAGCTGGGCAGCAGCAGAGCCAGACATTCACTCTTGGATTTCTGACTCAAAATCCACAGCTCCTGGCAACCTCTGGCCAGAATCATATAATATTCCAATTCAAGTAATTAGATAGTACCATGTACAAAAAAAGTGCTATACGAATTTCAGGAACTATTGGTAGTACAGACCAATAAATTGTCATATTCCTAATATAAGGTTGAACCAAATGAAACTGCTACTTTTGTAGGCCCCAAATGGTCAGATATTGTCAATTTTATGTGATTCAATGTAATATCAAGGAATTAAAAATAAAAAGGGAAGGTGTCAGCCTAAACATAGAGCCCAAGGTGGTACCCTCTTGTGTTTAAATTTTATAAAAAACAGAAGAAGAATAGTGAGAGAAGAATACATAAAGCATGCTAATAAATATTTAAATGCAAAATCCTCAAATACCAACAAAAACCTTCACATTTTATGTTCTATACTCACCTTCCTCCCTGATTACTGGAATTCCGAAAGTCAGCCTTCTGGGGAACCTTCTGATTTTGAACTTGGTAGACACATACTGCCCTATTTAACAGACCTCTGTGGCCTACAGAGAGCCACCTATCTGTTCCAAGTTCCAGGTTCTCTGCTCTTCATCTACTTCAGAACCTCCAGAAAGCTCCCCAGGCAGCACCTAGGCCACTCCAGGGTAGATAATTAAGTCTGCATTTCAAGTTTCAACTACTGCTCCATCCAGGGATTTTTCATTATGGCCTACAGAATTTGGGTTGTTACATTATCTGGAATAGACACCTGTTCAACAAGCAATTCTGAAAGAAGCAGATTCCTCCAGGAGAGGAGATGGGAGTATCTACTCTCTTTCTACTGAGAGTTAAATCCAATCACTCAAACCCAGCAATTAAACAGTGTCATCAGGGCAGCTGTTACAAGGAATATAAGCAAACCCAGGTTCATCAGAGCCATTCTGTGTTGGTGTTCCTCGTATTTTGAAGACATAATCATTTCTATTTCCTAATTAACTCTGCTAATTAGATATAACTACATAAAATAGAAGTGTAAAATATTTTGTGCTTCCTAAACAAAAATGCTTTGTGAAGTCTACAAGCATTTTTGTCCATTTATGTGTTTGTCACAAATGGACAAAAAGGCCATCATCCTTGGGATAAAAAGGCAAAAAGTAGCCTCCATTCAGAACATCTTAAACTATGAAAAATGCATCTGGAAATGACTCCATGTTTGAGCTAGGAATATCTTCCATTCATGAAGACCTCCAAAACTTAAAAACAGCCAAAACAGAATGGCTTTTGAATCAAAACATTGTATTTCAGTGAGACTATTCCCGAATATGGAATAAAGTTAAGAGTTTAGCGTGTTTGCAGTTAATCCAGAGGCCAAGGAGAATGGTGGTAGGGAAATTGTAGACATTGAGTTCAGACACTGAGCTCTCTTGTATTTTTATCCTTTCTAACCTTTGGGGTACTTATTTGGAAGGTAAGGATGGGCCTGTGTCATAAGGAAAGAAGGGCTAAATAAGATCAAAGGTAAAGCACTAATAGAATCTAGCTCATTGTCAACACTGGTTAACAGTGGTGAAATTGTGTATTTTTTAAATTTTTTAAAATTTAATTTAATTTAATTTAATTTAATTTTTTTTTGAGACAGGGTCTCACTGTTTCACTCTTTTGCCCAGGCTACAGTGCAGTGGTGTCATCATTGCTGGCTGTGGCCTCACACTCCTGGGCTCAAGCAATCCTCAAGCCTCAGCCTCCCAAGTAGCTAGAACTACAGGTGTGCACCACCACACCTGGCCAAATTTTAAACATTTTTATAGAGACGGAGTCCTGCTATGTTGCCTAGGCTAGTCTCAAATACCAGGACCCAGTTGATTCTCCCATCTCGACCTCCCAAAGTGCCAAGATTACAGGCATAAGCCATCACACCTGGCCTGTATCAATTTTTATATAGCTATATTTGTTGAGCATATACTATATGCCAGGTACTGTTCATTTAATCCTCAAAATAATTTCATGATCTCATTAGCATTACTAACTTCATTTTATAGATGAAGAAACTGTGGCATCAATAAATTAAGCAATATTATTACTTAATATTTGTCCAAAGTCACATAGCTGGTAAGTGGCAGAGCTAAGCTGAGCCCATGCCCATGAACTCTGCACGCAATACTGTCTTGCATCATTACTGTTATTGTTCACTCCACTTTATTTCTCATATTTCATCTTCCATGTAGTTTCTAACTTATAATTCCATGGAACATGGATATCATAGAAAAATTCCATTTAAGAAAGGGCAACTAGATGTTCTTAACTAGAAAGATGATAAAATTAGGCTGGGCGTGGTGGCTCACACCTGTAGTCCCAGCACTTTGGGAGACCGAGGCGGGCAGATCACTTGAAATCAGGAATTTGAGACTGGCCTGGACAACATGGTGAAACCCTGTCTCTACTAAAAATACAGAAATTAGCCAGGCATGGTGGTGGGTGCCTGTAATCCCAGCTGCTTGGGAGACTGAGGCAGGAGAATTGCTTGAACCTGGTAGGTGGAGGTTGCAGTGAGCTGAGATCATGCCACCTCACTCCAGTCTGGGCAAGAGAGCGAGACTTTGTCTCAAAAAAAAATAATGAAAAAAAATTTTTAAAGATGATAGAATTGGCAAAAATATAAAGTTAAAATTAATTAGGAACAATAATTTGATTTTGTTCCTACAAGACTGGGAAGTTTTGTAGGCAGTGAAATTATATGTTTAAAATAGTTCTTTAAATTTTTTATTTTTTGAGATGGAGTCTTGCTTTTTCACCCAGGCTGGAGTGAAGTGGCATCATTTTGGCTCACTGCAACCTCTGCCTCCCAGTTTCAAGTGATTCTCCTGTCTCAGTCTCCCGAGTAGCTGGAATTACAGGTGTGCATCACCACGCTGGACTAATTTTTTTTTATTTTTAGTAGAGACGGGGTTTCACCACATTGGCCAGGTTGGACCGACTCAAATGATTCACTCACCTCGGTTTCCCAAAGTGCTAGGCTAAAACTGTTTAATACGTCCAAACTCTGAATTTCTGTTGAGCTCTTTTTGTATATTCAATGGTCTTGTATAGTCTTACCTGTTTTTATTTAATTTTGCTTATTTCATTCCATTTCTATTGAGGTTGAGGGGGTGTGCCCTAGGTCTGTGTCTGTGCTTTTGCATTTCTCGGGGAGTCCTGCATGCCAAGTCAAACTCTAAAATATCTTTTTGAAAAGAAATTGATTCCCATAGCAATTTCTTCTTTCTTCTTAGAATTCATTTGTTGAATTTTTTACCTCACATTCATTAAGAAAGTAATTAGATTTGAGTTTTTTGAGATTTTTGCCTTACCTAAACATCTATTTAAATAAATAAGCCACCTGGCTTTAAAATAAAGTAGAGATTTAGTTTTCCAGGCCAAATAATCTTCTGAAAGTTCTTTTGGCTCTAGTTTTGAAGGGAATGAAAATAACACAGAAACTCAAGGGATCATGAAATTCAAATACAATTACTTCAACTTCAGTAATGCTCCAAAAGACATACGGGTGAGCTCTTACCAGCGGAATGAGCAGGCTAATCAGGTCTGTCAAAGGTTTGCCGAGCAGCAGCAGGTCTTCTGCAGCCTGAGTGTCCTCTCCTGAGCCAGACTTCTGGGCCTGGAACAGGGAGAAGAGAAATGAAAGGCAGTCTCGGTGATTAGTCAGCTTGGCTAAAGGAAACAGGACCACTCTGTCTGGCAGACACAAGGGGCTGAGGAAACATTCTACCTCGGTTCCCAAGGATGGAATAGATGGAGGCCCCAGAAGAGATACTATGCTTTGTTATGACACAAGGAGTGTAGCTATTGCCACTGCCACCAGCTCAGGCTACAGAGGCTGACCTCTGTACAGCACATAAATAAAGCAGTTACAAAGGTTGCTGCTGCTGGAGGAATAATGGTGATGTCCCATACATTGCAGTGGGGAAGGATTTAATCTTTTTTTTTTTTTTTTTTTTTTTTTTTTTTTTTTTTTTAGATGGAGTCTCGCTCTGTCACCCAGGCTGCAGTGCAGTGGCACGGTCTCAGCTCACTGCAACCCCTGCCTCCTGGGTTCAAGCGATTCTCCTGACTCAGCCTCCCAAGTAGCTAAGATTACAGGCTCTTTCTACCATGCCTCGCTAGTTTTTGTATTTTTAGTAGAGACGGGGTTTTGCCATGTTGGCCAGGCTGGTCTCTAACTCCTGACTTTACATGATCCACCCATCACAGCCTCCCAAAATGCTGGCATTACAGATGTGAACCACCGCGCGCAGCCAAAAGCGCTTTATCTTAACCATCCTGAGACCAGGTGCTGAAGAAAACTGAACTTTAGAGAAGCTGGGTCATTTGTCTAACATCTCACAGACAATGGATGACAAAGCCAGAGGACCAAACCCAGGCTGACTCCAAGTCACAAATGCTAATCTCCTCTGAGCATATTTATGCACATTATGATACATACCAAGTGCATTCTGCTGTGCTTTCCTTCTCTATATTGCATACATATGCTCAAATAACATCTAGAATATTTGTCCAACATATCACAGCATGAATAGGCTTCAAATACAGGTCTACATTCCTGTGAATGTGTAGACTTAAATGGCAATGAAAATAAACGAGTGAGTGGTTTTTACATTGTGTGTCTTCTCCCAGGGGTTTTATAGAATTGTCTAGTTCCAAAGGAGACTTCTATCACAGAGATGAATAATTTTATATTGAAAAATGGTACGGATTATTTTTTGCATTTGCTATAATACGTATACACTCTTCCTCTCTGTTTTCACTTTTACTCAGAAGAAACAAAACCACTTTTCAATAATGACCTTTGCCAGAGCCTACAGAGCAGGCCAGAGGCTGCCCTGCCTTGAGTCATTCACCTGGACTCCAGGGCCCTTCTCATAAATGCCTCGTTTCCTTCTGCACTTCTGGCCTATGGACAGAATTTCAGTTGCCTGTTTTCTTTGGTTCAGAAGAACTTGACTGAAAATCGGACACCTGTCTTTTAACAACCTGCACATCAGACACCTGTCTTTTAAAAATCTGCACATCTCAACAGGTGAGGAGAACAAGGGTCATCATTAGCTTGGAGCTTGCCTCTCACTTCCCTGACTGACTTTATCAGAAGCAGAGAATTTCCTTTCAGGAAACAAATGTGCAGCACTATCCAAGAGGCCCGAACCTTTCCGAATCTTGGCCGTTGATCCCTTGCCCTCTGAAACATTATCTGACGTGGAATATTACCACATTACCCCTTAGAGCAGATTGATTTCCTCCTGGGAGAGATAAGGCAGTCTTGCAAATCAGCAATGAGGCAGCAGTGAGGGGTCTGGTGCCTCCTTTCCAAACACATATAAGCAAGCAAATGGGGCCACAGCACAAGAAACACTGTGGGACTTTTTCCACCAGGACGTCCCAGTCCTCCAGATCCTCCAAGATCTACATAGTCATACGTCATAGTCCCCAAGAAACATCGATCCAGCCTACCGGTATTCATGTGGCCACCTCCTTGCAAAGTTGCCAAGAGTTCCAGAAGAAAGAGAATGCTACAGCTTTGCACAACAGAGAGGTGGCACAAAAGAAAGACATTAGAAATTCCACTCTCCCCACAAGAGTACTGGCCCACAAAGGAAGCTCTGTGCAACAAAAGGACATCTGCCTGGATGCAGCCATAAACACTGAAGCCCCCAGAATCAAATGCAAAGGCCTAGGCCCGTCTTGTCTCTCAGCCTCTCTCCAATTCCACAACATCACACTCCCTCATGTCGGCCTCCCAGCTCCTGGATTTCCCACCCTTTGTGTGCATCCTGTACAGGGCCGGTGTCCCTGTCACCACATCATGACTGTCTGTTCCATCCAGGTCCTCTGATTTTGCCTCTGGTCCCACTGACCCCTTTCCAGAACTCACTCCCTTTTGTCATTGCTGTGTGTGAACTTACCCCACTCCTAGCAATCCCCTAGCTGTTATAGCCCAGGCAAGAGAGGAAGCTAGCCTGGGCGAGGGTGGTAGCAACAGGGTTTGAGAGAGGCAATTGGATGAGTTGGATATGTATGGTAAAATATACATGATTTGGTGACAGATTAGATGTGGGATATAAAAAAGAGGGAAATTTCAAGAATGCCTCCCAGGTTTCTGGTTTGCATGGCAGGGTGAGTGGGGCAGGGCTTGCTGGCAGGGAAATGGATTTGGGGGGTAGATCTTGAGTTTGGCTTTGGTCTATGGGGAATTCTAGTGGTCATATTGAGCAAGCTGCTAGGTATATGAATATTGACTTCAAAGAAGAACTTTAGGTAGAAGTATACATTTAGTAGCCTTAAACGTATCAAACTGAAGAAGTGGACATTCCTTTGAAACTTGTCATCCTTTTAGTTAAACTGTGAGATCCTAGAGGGTGGGGACTGAATCATATTCACCTTTGCATCGCGAATGTGCGACATGACGGTGTTTGGGGAGCACAGTGAGTGTCAAATTGATCCGAGCCACACCACTGACAGTTATGCTCCACTGTGTGCTAAAACCTGCTGGAGATATAAGACAGGAACTGGGCTGGGTGTGGTGGCTCATGCTTGCAATTCCAGCACTTTGGGAGGCCAAGGCGGGTGGCCTGTCAATTTCTGAGTCATATTTAACATTAAATAGCAATACAGCATTACCTAAAATGAGATAACAGAAGACAGCTTCCCAGCATCAAAAAAAAAAAAAGGCCATGTATAATACAATTCTCTTACATCTAGCATTGCTACACGGATCTAGCACACAGAAGCAGATAATCAATAGAGGTCTGCTAAATATACACAGAGGTAAGGCATCTATAAAGAACAAGAGACAGTTAATTCCTCAAGTAGTTCCTGTCTTATTTAATTTATTTTTTTGAGATGGAGTCCTGCTCTGTCGTCCAGGCTGGAGTGCAGTGGCACGATCTCGGCTTACTGCAACCTCTGCCCCCTGGGTTCAAGCAATTCTCGTGCCTCAGTCTCCCACATAGCTGGGATTACGGGTCCCCACCAGCACACCGGGCTAATGTTTGCATTTTTAGTAGAGATGGGGTTTCACCATGTTGGCCAGGCTGTTCTCAAACTTCGGACCTCATGATCCGCCTGCCTCACACTCCCACAGTGCTGGGATTACAGGTGTCAGCTATCACGCCCAGCCTTTATTTTTATTTTTTGAGATGGAGTCTTGCTCTGTCACCCAGGCTGGAGTGCAGTGGCATGATCTCAGTTCACTGAAATCTCCGCCTCCCAGGTTCATCAAGTGATTCTCCTGCTTCAGTCTCCCGAGTAGCTAGGACTACAGGTGTGTGCCACCACACCTGGCTAATTTATTTTTTTATTTTTTTATTTTTTTATTTTTAGTAGAGACGAGGTTTCACCATGTTGGCTGGGCTAGTCTTGAACTCCTGACCTCATGTGATCTGCCCACCTGGGCCTCTCCCAAAGGGCTGGAATTATAAGCATGAGTCATCATGCCCAACCCAGTTCCTGTCTTTATATCTCCAGCAGGTTTTAGCACACAGTGGAGCATAACTGTCAATGGTGTGGCTCCGATCAATTCAATTCAACACTTACTATGCTCCCCAAATACCATCACGTTGCACGTCCGCAATGCAAAGATGAATATGATTCAGTCCCTATTCTCTAGGATCTCATGGTTTACCTACAAAGATGACAAGTTCCAAATAACTGTGCTAAGGCAGAATATGAAAACTGCTATAATAGAGGTAGAAATAAAGTTTGGGTGAGGAAGGGAAGTAGGATAATGTCACAACTGACTTCATCACTTGGATAGTGAGGACGGGGTCTACTAGGAGTCATATGGAGTGTAGATATTTCACATGTGGAAATTTCATGAGGAAAGGCACAGGAGTGACAAAGCACAGCATCCATTTACAAGATGGTAGTGCAACGAACTGTCTGGTTGGGGTATGGGCAGCATGGAGGTCAGGCAGATGGGCTGGGAAGGTACCCTGGGGCTCGATTGTATAAGCCTTTGAATGTCTTGGCAAGGAGTTGGAAAGTTCTAGATAATGAGGTGTCACTGAAGTTTTCAAAGGAAGGGAGAAACTATCAGGACTATGGGCTATGACAGAAAAATCTCAACCGCATTCAACAACCAGGCAGAGGGTAGCTCATGGTGAAGGCCAACAAGGGGAAGGCCATGAAGGAATCAGATTGGATAATTATAAGAGATGCTAAAAATAGACAGCCCCCCAAAATAGCCCCCAATCACGGATAGCCTTTATGTGTATGTGAGACTAAGAAAGACTCAGTAGCCACGTTACGGTCTTTCAACAATACTGATGTATCTGCAAATCAACAGCAGTTTAATGGTCCTACTATCAGGAGGATGATGTAAAAAGCTTCCCCAAACCACCTCAGAAAGGATCAACAAGGCCCAGAATGGAAAGTCAGGTGACCTAAATTAGAATAATAAATATTCGTCTTCCCTAGAAAAGCCCTCCCTAATCTCAAAATTGGGTTTCATCCCCTGCCTCATTATTCATTCTGCAGCATGTAATACCTTTCAATGGCTGCATTTTCACACTTGCAATAAGATGAAGACTTGCTTCATTATTTGTATGTTGACAGTCTTCTCCATTAACCTGTAAGCTTCCTGAGAGCTAACACCCTTTCTCCCTAGATTCCTGCTGAAAGTACAGGTGCCTAGCCCTATGCTAGGCTCATAAGTACAAAATAACTCATAAGCCTGCTAGGAGTTAGTCAGTAAATATGAACTGAGTGCTCTTCCATGCACCAGGACGTAGAAATGAGAAAGTCATGGCCCACAGGAGACCCCCTGTAAACAAGAAAGGAAGAACCTTTCTTCTTGTTGCTGTTCATGATACAGTAACCACTTATTGGTCACCTTCACTGGGCCAGGTATATGTATGCCACTTTACATCTATATATAATTACATATATTTTATTCTCCCATTGAAGTCTCACAACCACCCAGCAGAGTGGTGATCACACCTACCTTCCAGATGAGGAACCTGATACTCAGGTGCAGTAACTTGCCCGAGGTCATACAGGTGGTGGTATGTCTGGGATTTGAATCTAAGGCATTCCAACCTGCATGATCCACATGTCCCCACCACACCAGTGAGTCTCAGGCACTTTGTCTCTGTCTCATAATCTTTCACACATAACATTCAGAGGTGAACAGGGACCAGTTCTAAATCACGGGGAAGGTAGTGGGTAGGGACTGAACTTCTGATGGAGATTCTGACACATGCCTGCCTTTGCTCCCCCATACACATACTTGCATCATACCACTCTCCTCCCTGGAAAAATGCTTTTGTGAATCTAAGCATCATTATAATTTTAAACACTGGCCTCTCTCAATTCTTCTACTTTAAAGAAGCTCCTATTAGAAGTAGACATAGGTTTCAAGTGCAGAAGAATCTCCAGTGTGAGAAGTATGTCTATAAATGGAAGGGGTGACTTAGGGTTTTGGAAAGTACTTATGGCTCAGTGTTTCAAGGCAGATACGTCTTTGATTCACATTCCATTTCTTTTCTCAACTCTTTCACCTAATTCAGCCTCAAGGACGACTCCTCCTTCATATTGACACCAGGTGTCATGGAGATCAAAGTCAGTGGTCAAGGCCAAAAGCAATACATGGCAGATATTATGAGGGATGATTTAGAAAAATGATAGCAATAAAATGTACAGTGGTGTTGAAGACTATGAAAACAATAAAAAGCAGTGATCTACTGGGAAACTAGCAAGTTGGAAATAGAAAATTCAAAAATATTTTGTATTAAGGAGTTTCCTTTTAAAACATCCCTGAATATCTACCTAATCACTTATAGTAAAAAACAGAATTTCTATTGTTCTGAAGATTTTTAACTTCTGATCCTTTTTTTTCATCTATAATTTACAAGAAAATCTTTTACAGATTATCATCAAAGTATCCTGTAAGAGTAACTATCAACTACATCTCAAAGAATTACAAAAAACTACCACTATGGAAACTGAAATAAGAAACCATATTCTCTGAAGAGAAACTTACTAGAACAGAGAGGAAAAAAATAGGAGAAATACACAATTAGGGATTATTTAAGTATATAACAATTATTTACTGTTAATCTGGAATTCTTATAAATGAGCTAATAAAAGCAGCTAGGTAATTCAAAGGCCATGGCTTTTTAATTAATCTACTGGCTTTACAGTTTGGGTTAAATACTTAGTAACTAGTAATATTTGTTGAGGGGATCTTGGATTTATTAAATCACATTAGACAAGCTAAATACTTGACCAACTTAACTGTGGATAAAAGGTACCATTTATCATAATGATAAATAACAGAGGCTATCCTGGGGTCTAGGGATTCATCCTTGGCTCTGCTGCTGTGACTTTGGCAAGCTATCAGAACAGTTTGGTTTCAACTTTAGCTTCTGCGTCTATCCAAGCTTGGATGCTACCATTTGATATATATCTTTTGCAATTGTATCAGGATTTTAAATATAACAATAAATTCACATTGGCCCTGCCACTTGATCTAAATATCAGCTGACTCCATTGGTTAGAGCATTAAATAAAACAGGCATAGGAAACTACTCTATAAAACCACATCTCCTTCCTGCCTTAGAGTATGATGCTAAGTAAACACAGGTTACAGTTTATGGCTAATTGGCTTCTTCCATAGCCACTGAATACACCTCTATTCCTCAAAACCATCTCACAAGTCCATGGTATCAGCCATAAGGGAAAGCAAGTTGAGCTTATGAGTTATATATGTATGTATGTGTCTACAAACACACATATGCATGTGTATGTACACAAACCCTCAATCCATTATTCCTAGAAAGCTGACCTATCCTGCTAAGGGGGAACTGGAGAGCCACCTCAGTACAAGAAAGGCTGCAAACTACTTGGCCAAAATAGGATTGTGCCTAAGGCAAATGCTCTCCTTAGTCAGGAGTGGTTTCCCAGCTAATGCTTGCTAAGTCTTTGCTTAGTAGTAGGCCTCTCCTTCTTTCCCTGAAGATTTTAATCAAATTCTCTGTTCCTGACATTGGTCACTCAAAGATGACTCTTCAGAAGACACTCCCTATAGAATGACACATTCTTTTAAATAAGTAAAGACACAATAGAGGGAGATAAGAAAGAAGAGAATGAAAGGGAAGCATGAAATGGAGTAGGGCTGCTCAAGACACAGGAAAACAGATCCTCTACCTGCAAAGCCAGCCGTACAATACCGGAGGTATAGGTCAGCATACTGTGCAAAATATCAAGCAGGGAGAAGAGCAGTGCAGCTGCCATTTCATTGTTGTTTTTATTGTCCACATCCAAGCACAGTGTGGCAGTTTCAGTGAGCAGGTTACAGATGTGACTGACAAGTCCTGAGGGCAAAAAAGGAAAAGAAAAAAATCTCATCATTAAGTACACAAATGTGTCATATGAACCAAAAAGAGAGGCATTCTGGCTCGATGTTGCATAAACCCTACGCAATACTTAAACTGTACTCTTATCAGATTCACTAAGGAAAGTTGTTTAAAATGCAGGTTTCCAGGCCTCACTCCCAGAGAGTCTGCTAAGGAGTCAGGGATGGGGCTTAGGAAAATACTTGTTAAAGAAGTTCCCCAAGTGATTTTGATACAAAGGTTCCAATCCACAGCTTGAGAAACACCATCCTACATAGGCAGGCTTCACAGGGTCTGAGGACTCCCTGACACTGAAGGAAAGCAACTGTCCCCAGATTCTTGTTTGAAGGCAGTTTTCTTTAGTGCATGATCAAGGGCCACAGTGGACCCAGTGGTCTGGTCTGTCTAGCAACTGGGTGGTTTCAATAATGCAGTCCAAAAATGTAAGATTAATTATAAGAAATTTGAAATTTAGAAATTACCAGGCGCCATCCCTTTGTCTCTGCAAACCTCATATTAACGGTGTGGTTGCTCTTTACTGATGTTTAGTTTGATACAGTCTGTTACAATAAATACATTTTCACATTTTGGGGTGTTACTGTTTACATTTAAATTGACAGTTTTATTCCATTATATAGTGTTACCCTTTGAATTCACAAAAATGAAATACAACAAAAGTGAAATTACAACATGAAATAATGTTATAAACCTAAATGATGAATGAGAAATTTGGGACCAGTAGAGCATAAATTCAGATGTTCTTAAAAAAAAAAAAAGTGAACATTCTAAGATAAATATTTTACACACAAAAAAAGTGAATATTCTAAGATAAATATTTTACACACACAGATGGGGGAAAAGCATGGCAAGAAAGTTTGATATGTATTAAAAGCTATATTTTATTGGACCTGCAATCTACTTGTCCCTAATCCAAATGATCAACTGGATGGAAACTCAGCTAAGCGCAGCCATATAAGTTTTGGCATCTCTTCTATACAGTGCACCTTGTCACTTCCAGCAAAAAAATACAGTCTTCCTGACAAATGCAAAATTATCACAAAATTATCAGATTACAAAAGTGAACCAATTTTGTCACTAAAGGCAGTGACATAGAATGATAGATGCATCATTCAAAGTTATACCTCCTGTGGCAAAAAAAAAAAAAAAAAAAGGTATAAGTCTCACACAACTGCTAAGACGCTTATAAAAACAAAAACAAAACTGAGTTTCAAGGCTGAAAATAAACACACTTGAAAGTAGAATGAATTATTGTCAAAATTTCCTTATCAAATGACAAGGTCTGATAACCCATATCATCAATGATACATAGTGCAGAAAAGCAATTATTACAGCATGTGCACTGCACCAGCAGACATTCTCCTTAGAGTTACAATGCATCATCCATGTACAGGCTAGGAATCAGCACTTGGCATCTGTGAGCTGTAGACAGACTAGCAGGGCTTGAAAACACAGTATTTGGTAAATACACACTGCAAAAGAACAGGTTTTTCTTTTTTTTTTTTTTTTTTAGACGGAGTCTCGCTCTGTCACCCAGGCTGGAGTGCAGTGGCCACATCTCAGCTCACTGCAAGCTCCACCTCCCAGGTTTACACCATTCTCCTGCCTCAGCCTCCCGAGTAGCTGGGACTGCAGGCACCCGCCACCTCGCCCGGCTAGTTTTTTGTATTTTTTAGTAGAGACGGGGTTTCACGGGGTTAGCCAGGATGGTCTCGATCTCCTGACCTTGTGATCCGCCCATCTCCGCACTCTTTCATTTGGGAGTTCCTGATGACTTTGTGACATGTCACATAGACGGTCAAAGGTAAAAGGGGTGAGTACTGGTGGAGTCCAGCTCTGTGAGCCGCAAAGAAGGATACGGTTCTTTAGGAGGCAGAGGTGGGCCCCAGAGCACCCATCTACATACTGCTTACTTCAGAGTAAACAGCAAGTGGGCATCAATGTTCTTCTTGATCTTCATTCAGTCTTCAAGGAAGGAGTGCAAAGAATGAATGCAATCAAATGCCTGCTGGGACAGAAAGTATTTCCAGTCTACTGTGTAAAAAACAGGCAACAAATGCCAAGCTCTGATTTTACACACTGAAGTCATCAGCTCCCAAGGGAAGGTTCTCAGATAAGATTAGAAATGAAGTATGAGATAAAAATATTTCTTCACAACAGTGATAACGCCAGCAAAACCCATTAATATGATTTTAAGAAGCTGATCTCAGGCATATTTACAGTGTTCTTCATAGCCAAAACTTTTACTTCAGGGTCAAAATGCATGTTTTTCATGTTTAAATTTTTTATTATGAAAACAAAGTCATGAGACAGTTCAGCAAAATGAACCTTCATCACCCTTTTCAACAATATCAATATTGTGTCTATTTTATCTGTCTTTTCAAAAGCATTTTAAAGCAAATACCAGAAAAAATCTTATTTCTCCTGTAAATACTTCTGTATACTATAACAGATAAAGACTTGTTTTTAACTATAATACCATTGCCACTTTAAAAAATTAATGTATTTTTAATATACTCCTCAACTGTCTCCAAACTATCTTTTTACAACTAGTTTCTATGAATCAGGATGCAAAGCAGCTCCACAAATTCCATTTGGTCATGGACCTTAAGTCTCCTTTAATGTCTAAAAGTCCTTCCTCTATTTACAATTTTTTATGCCACTTATTTGTCAGATAAATTAGAACAGTTTTCTTCTAGATTTTCTCATGGAATTGTTCCTATATCCCTACATGTCCTGTAAATTGGTAATTGCACCTAGAGACTTGATTTAATTCAGGTTCAATTCCTATGGCAATAATACCTGGGGCTGGGTTCTTTGGATTTCCTGTTGCATCTTATTCAGAAAGATATGTCATTTGTCTCAGTGATGCTAAAACTGATCCATGGATTCAAGGGTTGTTACTTTGAAAAGGAAAGGCAAGATAAATGTTTATCCTTTCCTGTCATTTACCACTTTCAGAACAATGATTTTGGAGTGTTAGCAATTACCAAAAAAAAACAAAGTATGAAGTGGGAGAGGTAGAGGAAGACAGAAACTACCAAAAGTTACTAATGCATTCATTTTGTAGCATCATTGTGAATATACTGGATTTTTAAATAATATATATTATGGGTTTGAATTGATTTCAGTCACTATTCATTTGTATGCTCAATATGTTCTATCTTTGGCCACAAAAAGCTCCTTGAAAGTATTCTTGCTTCTGCTATAATAATGTGCCCTGAGTTTATATTATAGAATTCCTGCCTCTGACTGGGCATTATTAGATGCTTCTACAAGGAGCCCTGGTTTCGTTCAATGATAATTTGTACTTAGAGACCATGGTCTGAGCACTCGGGGTGTTCATTGCTACTGAGTCACTGATTCAGTAAACAGAGATAGGAAGTATCTATCTCTTTAAGAAAAAAGAGTTCATGCAGATATTTCTAATGCCAGAGTCCAGAAACAGACCCACAATTATATGGTCAAATGAATTTCAACAAGGAATTCTTCAGAAAAAAATTCTTTTCAACAAAAGGGTAAGGAAAAACTAAGTATCCAAATAGGGGGAGAAAGAGAGATCCTTGATCATTACCTTACACAATATACAAAACCTAATTTCAGATGAATGATAGATCTAAACATACAAGCTAAAATTATAAAGGCTCTAGTAGAAAATGTAAGAGAAGATTTTGCAACTAGGAGGTAGGCAAGATTTCTGAGGATCCCAAAATACCTGGTCTTTAAAAAATGGATAAATTAGATACAGACTGGCAAATTGGATAAAGAATCAAGACCCATCAGTGTGCTTTATTCAGGAGACCCATCTCACATGCAGAGACACACATAGGCTCAAAATAAAGGGATGGAGGAAGATCTACCAAGCAAATGGAAAGCAAAAAAAAGCAGGGGTTGCAATTCTAGTCTCTGATAAAACAGACTTTAAACTATCAAAGATCAAAAAAGGCAAAGAAGGCCATTACATAA
>NW_012102754.1:1651837-1669865 GCF_000951045.1 Mandrillus leucophaeus | reverse complement strand
TTAATGGGTGCAGCACACCAACATGGCACATGTATACATATGTAACAAACCTGCACGTTGTGGACATGTACCCTAGAACTTAAAGTATAATAAAAATTTTAAAAAATGGATAAATTAGACTTCATTAAAAATTAAAGCTTTCACAAATCAAAAGATAGTATTAAAAAATAAATAAGGAAGCCAAAGAACAGGAGAAAACATTCTTCTCTCTCTTTCTCCACGTGTATATATGTATGTGATATATATGTATGTGTGTGTGTGTATGTGTATGTCTGTGTCCAAAAATCTGTATCCGGAATATACAAACAATTCCCACAACTCGATAAAAGTACAAATAATACAATTTTTAAAAATGGGTAAAATATGTGAAGAGTCAGTTCGCAAAAGGTATAACAGTCAATAAGTACATGAAAAGCGTTCAATATCACCATCATCAGGGAAACGCAAATTAAAATCACAATGGAGTATCACCACACATAGATATAAATAATTAAAATCTAAAAAACACAAAATGTTAGTAATGATGTGCAGCAACCAGGGCTCACATATATTACTGATGAAAAAAACAGCTGGCATATTAATTTTAAATAAATTTAAATATACATTTACCATATTATCTAGAAATCCTACTCCAAGGTATTTATCCAAGTAAAATGAACACATATGCCCACATAAAGATTCATTAGAGCTTTATTCAAAACAGCCCCAAACTACGGCGGGGCACCATGGCTCACACCTGTAATCCAGCACTTTGGGAGGCCGAGGTGGGCAGATCACTTGAGGCAGGAATTCAAGACCAGCCTGGCCAACATGGTGAAACCCCATCTCTACTAAAAGTACAAAAAATTAGCTGGGTGTGGTGCCACATGCCTATAATGCCAGCAACTCAGGAGGCTGAGGCAGGAGAATCGTTTGAACCCAGGAGGCAGAGGCTGTAGTGAGCTGAGATTGCACCACTGCACTCCAGCCTGGGTGACAGAGTTCGACTCTGTCACAAACAAACAAAAAAAGCCCCAAACTAGAAATAGCCCAGGTGTCCATCAATAGGAAACTAAACAAATTAAGATATAATCATACAATGGAATATCACTCAACAGCTAAAAAAATCAAACACTGAACTTTAAGAGAACATAGATGAATCTCAAAAAAAAAAAAAAATGCTGAGAGACAGATTCCAAACATTAAAGAATTCTATGAAATAAGTTGTATGAACACATTTATTTAAGGTTCTGAAGAAAACTTGACTCTACTGATCGGGGTCAGAATGGAAGCTATTTCTAGGAGAGGGGAAGATGGAACTTTCTAGGGTGACAGAAATGTTCTATATATTGATGAGGTGTTGGTTATAGCAGTGCATACATTTTTCAAAACTAAATATAAGATTTGTACCTTTTACTGCATATATACTTAAATTCAAAAATGCAGGGCTAAGAAAAAACAGGTTGGGACAAACTAGGGGAATGCTTCAGGAAGATAAATGAAGCAGTATGTGCTGTCTTCACTGGGTTAATAGAATTTACTGAGCACTTGCTCTGCTCCTGGCACTATACTCTCACTAGAAGAAATGGGGAAGTGACTTTCTGGGTAATTTTAAGTTAACTTTTAAGATATGCTGAGTTTGATATAACAAAGGGGCATTCAAAGTGCCAATGTTCAAAGGAGATTAAGCCCTAAAAACTAGGTAACAGTTAAAACTAAAAGACAACAACAACAAAAAGAAGCAAAAGATGATCAGAGAGAACAGAAAATTCCCCAAAGGACAGTCAAATTTAGAGAGAAACAGAGTCAAAGACTGAGGGTTGAGTAAGTCTCAAACAGGGGCAAGGATTTACAGAGGAAATGAAGGCAAAGGTGCTAATATAATAGAGTAGGAATCATGACAATGTAAAGTAATGGATATCAAGGAATAACTAGAATTAAAAAGAAAATGGGTGTCAAGAATGTCTAGTTGGATGTCAGCAAAATAGAAGAATAGGAGGTCTTAGGTTTCCCCATGTTCCACAGAAAGTTCTATCAGCAACTATCCAAAGATATGAACACTTTGGTGAAATCCTCCAAAATTGGGAATAAGCCTGAGTCACCTGGGTGGTTTACGGACCTTTTCCACATGAAAAGGTAAGATAAAGGGTCTTATTTTGACTATACCACCCTTCCTCCCCCCAGAGGTTAACATAGTACCACAAAGAGAGGATTCTCCAGGGACTGGGGTTTCTACAGCAGGAAAAGAGAACCAGAGGTGGACAACCGTCTTCTCTAGCATCCTGTAGCACTTTCCAGAAAGCCCACTCCTATCCTCATGGAGAAAACAGGGGAAAATGGTACCACTAGACCAACTGGGATTAGGTAGAAACAAAGAAAGGAAGTGTAGTACAAAGCAACCAGGACATAGATATGGTGTCAGCTCTGTGTACCTGTCAGCAGCAGTGCCCAATCAGTGGTACCAGCTAATAGCCCATCCAACTTGAAAAGCTCAGCTAGTCACTCCAGAAGTGATCAAAAGTTCTACCCAGCTTAAATCTCTACACAGTCAGCCTCTAGGACCAGCCTCATACCTTGCCCCAAAGCCTCACATCCAGGGAGCAAGACAATCATCACAGCAAATTTCTACGAAGAGCAGAGGCTCTATCTGACACACCCAGGAGTTTAAACAGCACTCAGTCAAGCTTCGAAGCTCACCTCAAGAGCCTGCCTAGACAGAGAGACAAACATCAACTGTGCATTTTTAATGAGCATAGCAGATGCTCCCAGCCATTCCAATCAGCATCCTGATCTCAGCCCCCTCTCAGGCAACCCTGTTCAACTATGAACTCAAATAGTAAAACTATCTGGCCAGAGAATATACTCCTGTGGCCCGGCTCAATGATGGACCAACTGTATTGCCAGAGATCAACCAGTGGTCTCACCGGATAGAACAGCCCAGCCAGCTGCCTCACCAAAATTGAGAGCAAAGGCAGCAGCCCAGCCACCTAGAGAGCCCAAAACAAGCTCTTCCTTTCCTGCCCATGGCTATTAAAGCTGGCCCATCTACAATAAAAGCTAAACGAAAGAGTGAAGGTCTATCCCTGCCAAAAAAGAAAAACACCTTAAAAGCCTAAAAAGATGGCTATCTCCTCAACTGCACAAACACCAATGCAAGAACACAAGAATTACAAAGAATCAGGAAATCATGATATCTCCAAAAGAAACTAACAAAGCTGCAACAACAGACCCTAAAGAAATGGTCAAATTTTATAAACAGAAATACTAGAGACAATACTGAACTGAAAAATGCAAACAGGAAGCTTCAACATCAGGCTCCTTTACACTGAAGAATCAGTGAACTTGAAGATAGAACATCTGAAATTATCCAATCAGAGCTGCAAATAAATAAATATATAAGAGTGACAAAAGCCTATAAGGATTATGGAATACCATTAAGAGACTTAACCTATGCATAAGAAGAATTTAAGAAAAAATAAAAAAGAAAGAAAAAAAACCAGAAAGCATTTTTAAAGGAACTAATGGCTGAAAACCTCTTTTAATTTAGGGATAGATGCCAACATTCAGGTAGAGGAAGCACAGAGGTCTTCAATCACAGTAAACCAAAAGAAGAGTTCACCAGGACACATAATCAAATTATGAAAAAGATGAAGAAAATATGCTGAGAGCAACAAGAAACACATTACATCCAAGGGAGTCCCAATACAATGTCAGTAGTAGATTTCTTTACAGAATTCCTGCAGGGCAGGAAAGAGTGGGATGATATATTCAAAGGGCTGAAGGAAAAAATGCTGCCAAACAAGAATACTTTACCCTACAAAATTGTCTTTCCAAAATGAAAAAGGAAAACTTTCCCAAACAAATGTTAAGGGAATTCATCACCACTAGGCCTGCCTTACATGACTGGCTAAAGGGAGTTCTTTAAGTTAGAACAAAAAACCACTAATAACATAAAACACACAAAATCACAAAACTCAATGGTATAAGCAATATAAAGCCATATTCAGGATACTTTAGAACTCTAATGGTGGAATGTAAAGCAATTTTACTCCTAGTATGAGGGTTCCAAGGAAAAAAACTAATAATAATAACTATAGCTAAAATAAACTGTTAAAAAATGCATATTACAAAATGATGTAAATTCTGATATCAAAAACATAAAATGAAGGGGAATAAAATTGTAAAGCTGTATACAAAGTTAAGTTAGCAGCTTGAAACAGACTGTTATAAGATGTTCTATGTAAGTCTCATGGTAATCGCAAAATAAAAATGTATAGTAGCCACACAAAACAAAAATAGAAAAGAGTCAAAGCCTATCACTATAGAAAACCATCAAACTGCAAAGGAAGACAAGAGAGGAAGAAAGAAACAAAACAACCATAAAATAATAAAACAACAGAAGTCTGCTTTTTTCTGTGGCACCTCGGAGGCGTTTAGCTGCTTCAAGATGAAGCTGAACATCTTCCCAGCCACTGGCTGCCAGAAACTCATTGAAGTGGACGATGAACGCAAACTTCGTACTTTTTATGAGAAGCCTATGGCCACAGAAGTTGCTGCTGACGCTCTGGGTAAAGAGTGGAAGGGTTATGTGGTCTGAATCAGTGGTAGGAACAACAAACAAGATTTCCCCATGAAGCAGGGTGTCTTGACCCATGGCCGTGTCCGCCTGCTACTGAGTAAGGGGCATTTCTGTTACAGACCAAGGAGAACGGGAGAAAGAAAGAGAAAATCAGTTCATGGTTGCATGGTGGATGCCAATCTGAGTGTTCTCAACTTGGTTATTGTAAAAAAAAAATTAAAAAAAAGGAGAGAAGGATATTTCTGGAGTGACTGATACTACAGTGCCTCACCGCCTGTGCCCCAAAAGAGCTAGCAGAATCCGGCCGGGCGCGGTGGCTCAAGCCTGTAATTCCAGCACTTTGGGAGGCCGAGGCGGGTGGATCACGAGGTCAGGAGATCGAGACTATCCTGGCTAACATGGTGAAACCCCGTCTCTACTAAAAATACAAAAAACTAGCCGGGCGTGGTGGCGGGCGCCTGTAGCCCCCGCTACTCGGTGGCTGAGGCAGGAGAAGGGCGTGAGCCTGGGAGGCGGAGCTTGCAGTGAGCCGAGATCGCGCCACTGCACTCCAGCCTGGGTGACACAGCGCGAGACTCCGTCTCAAAAAAAAAAAAAAAAAAAGAGCTAGCAGAATCCACAAACTTTTCTATCTCTCTAAAGAAGATGATGTCCGCCAGTATGTTCTAAGAAAGCCCTTAAACAAAGACGGTAAGAAACCTAGGACCAAAGCACCCAAGATTCAGCATCTTGTTACTCCACATGTCCTTCAGCACAAACAGCGGTGTATTGCTCTGAAGAAGCAGCCTACTAAGAAAAACAAGGAAGAGGTTGCAGAATATGCTAACTTTTGGCCAAGAGAATGAAGGAGGCTAAGGAGAAGCGCCAGGAACAAACTTCAAAGAGACGCAGACTTTCCTCTCTGTGAGCTTCTACTTCTAAGTCTGAATCCAGTCAGAAATAAGATTTTTTTGAGTAACAAATAAATAAGATCAGACTCAGAAAAAAAAAAAAACAGAAGTCCTTACCTATCAATAATCACCTTGAACGTAAACGGATTAAATTCTCCAACAAAAAGACCACAAAACTAGACCTAACTATAAGCCACCTACAAGATACTCACCTCACTTTTAAGGACACACACAAACTGAAAGTGAAGGAATGGAAAAAGATATTCCATGCAAAGGGAAATGAAAAGAGGGCAGGGATTCTTCTATTTATATTAAACAAAACAGACTTTAAACCAAAACTACAGAAAGAAACAAAGAAAGATGTTATATAATGATAAAAGGGTCAATTCAACAAGAGTATATAACAACTGTAAATATATATGCACCCAACATCAGAGCACCTAAATTGTATAAAGCAAATACCAAAGGATCTAAATGGAGAGATAGACTACAATGCAAGAATAGTATGAGACTTACCCCACTTACAGCAACGGACAAATCATCCAGACAGAAATTAATAAGAAAACACTTGACTTGAACAACACTTTAGACCAATGAACTAACAGACATATGCAGAACAAACATCCAATAGCAACAAAACATACAATCTTCTCAAGCACACATGGAACATTCTTCAGGATAGATTACACATGAGGACAAGTCTTGACATGTCTTCACGAGTATTCACAAATTTAAGAGGACTGAAATAATAACATGTACCTTTACCAACTAGAATGGTATTAAACTAAAATCCAACAACAGGAGTAATTTTGGAAAACTGACAAATACATGAAAAACAACACGTTCCCGAACAACCAATGAGTTAATAAAGAAATTAAAAGGGAATTTTTTAAAAAATTGAGACAAATGAAAATGGAGATACAAAGTTCTAAAACTTATGGGATACAGCAAAAACAGTTCTGAGAAAAAAAGTTTATTGCAATAAGTGCCTACATCAAAAGAGAAAGGTCTCAAATAAACAACTTAATGTTGTGCCTCTAAAAAAAAAAAAACACACACACTAAGCTCAATTTTAGCAGAAAAATAAAAAATATCAGAGCAGAAAACAGAGAAATAGAACTAGAAAAGCAATACTAAAATAAACTGAAACTTGTATTTTTGAAAAAATAAAAATTGAGAAACCTTTAAGGAAAAAAAGAGATGACTCAAACAAATAAAATCAGAAATGAAAGAGAAGACATTAAACAGAAATACAAAAAACCGTAAGAGACTATTGTGAACAATTAAATGCCAAAAAAATTGAATAACTGAGAAGAAGGCATGTATTCCTAAACACATATAACCTATTAAGACTAAATCATAAAGAAAAAGAAAACCTGGGCCAGGCAGTATGGCTCATGCCTGTAATCCCAGGACTTTGGGAGGCCAAAGCAGGCAGATCACCCGAAGTCAGGAGTTCAAGACCAGCCTGGCCAATATGGTGAAACCCCATTTCTAATAAAAATACAAAAATTAGCCAGGTGTGGTGGTGCATGCCTGTAATGCCAGCTACTCAGGAGGCTGAGGCAAGAGAATCACTTGAACCCAGGAGGCAGAGTTTGCAGTGAGCAGAGATCACATCACAGCACTCTAGCCTGGGTGACAGAGTGAGACTCTGTCAAAAAAAAAAGAAGAAGAAATAGAAAATCTGAACAGATCAACAAGGAGATTGAATAAATAGTAAAAAGTCTTCTGTCAAAGAAAAGTCCAGGACCTAATGGTTTCACTGTTGAATTCTACCAGACTTTTAAAGAAAAACTAATACCAATCCTTCACAAACTCTTCCAAAAAATCAAAGGGGAAATAATACTTCCAAATTCTTTTTATGAGCCCAGCATTACCCTCATACCAAAGCCAGACAAGCATATCACAAGAATAGAAAACTACAGGCCAATGTCTTTGATAAATACAGATGTAAAAATACTCAATAAAATGCTAATAAACTTCATTCACTATGATCAAATGAGATTTATCTCCGGCATGCAAGGATGGTCCAACATATGCAAATCAATAACATATCACATAAGAATGAAGGAAAAAAATTATATAATCAATATATGCATAGAAATAATTTGACAAAATTCAACATATTTTCATGATTTAAAAACTCTCAACAAATCAATGTACCTCAACATAATAAAGGACATAGATGATAAGCACAGCTAACATTATATTTAATGATGAAAAAATAAAACATTTTCCTCTAATATCCAGAAGAACACAAGGATGCCCACTCTTGCCACTTATATTGAACACAGTATTAGAAGACTTTACCAGAGTAATTCGGCAAGAGATAAAAAGAAAAGGCATTCATAAAGGAAGAAGTGGAATTGTTGCTGTTTATCAACAATATGATCTTGTATATGGAAAATCCTAAAGATTCTACCATATAAAACTGCTAGAACTAGTAAATACAGGCTGGGCACACTGGCGCAAGCCTGTAATCCCAGCACTTTGGGAGGCTGAGGCAGGAGGTTCACTTGCAGTCAGGAGTTCAAGACCAGCCTGGTCAACATGGTGAAACCCCGTTTCTAATAAAAATACAAAAATTAGCCAGGTGTGGTGGCACACACCTGTAATCCCAGCTACACAGGAGGCTGAGGTGGGAGAATTGCTTGAACCTGGTAGGCGGAGGTTGCAGTGAGCCAAGATTGCACCACTGCACTCCAGGCTAGGCAACAGAGGGAGATTCTGTCAAAAAAAAAAAAAAAGAAGAAGAAGGAGGAGGAGGAGAAGGAGGAGAAAAAGAAGAGAAGAGGAAGTAATAAATACAGTTAAGTTGCAGGATACAATATCAACACACAAAAATCAGTAGCGTTTCTATACACTAACAACAAACTTTCTGGAAAATAAAAAAAAGTCATTTACAATAGTTGTAAAAAAAATACTTGGGAATAAATTTAAGATGGTGAAAGAATTGTACCCTGAAAACTATAGAAAATTAAAAAGAAAAAGAAAAGAAATTAACAAAGACTTGGATAAATGGAAAGATATCCCATGTTCATGAATTGGAGGAATATTGTTAAACTGTCTGTTCTGCCTAAAGCAATCTACAGATTCAATGCAGCAATCTCTAATAAAATTTCAATAGCATTTTTCATAAAAATAGGCAAAACAATTGTAAAATTCAAATGGTACCACAAAATAAATTCATATGGAACCCCCAAATGGCCAAGGCAATATTGAAAAAAAAAAAAGAACAAAGCTAGAGACGTCACACTTCCTGATTTCAAACTATACTGCAAAGCTATAGTAACTTAAAAAGCATGGTACTGGCATAAAAATAGACACATTGATCAGTAGAACAGAATAGAGAGCCCAGAAACTAAACATTTGTACCAGCTGACTTTTGACAAAGGTATCAAGAACATATAATAGGGAAAGGACTATCTCTTTAGTATGTGGTGCTGGATAAATCAGACATCCATATGTAGAAGAATAAAACTGGACTCTTATCCTCATCCTGGATAAGATAAAAATCAGTTTTTATCAGTTTGAACTGATAAAAATCAGTTCAAAACTACATGACACTAGTCTGGGCAATAACTTTTTAGATTTGACCTCAAAAGTGCAGGCAACAAAAGCAAAAATAGACTTACATCTAAATATAAAGTTTCTGCACAACACAGGGAAAAAACAACAGAGTGAAGAGATAAGCTACAGACTGATAGAAAATATGTGCAAGCCATACATCTGATAAGGGGTTAATATACAAAATACATATGGAACTCAACAGCACTACAGAAGAACAGTTTAATTTAAAAATGAACAAGGAACTTGAATAGACATTTCTCAAAAGACGACATACAAATGGCCAACAGATACATGAAAAGATGCTCATCACCAGGGAAATAAAAATTAAAACCACAATGAGATATCACCTTACATCTATCAGAATGATTATTATAAAAAGAAAAGCAAAGAAAGAAAAGAAAAGAAAAGAAAAGAAACCTTGGCAAGAATGTGGAGGAAAGGGAACTCCTGTACACTACTGGTGAAATGTAAATTAGTATGACTATTATGGAAAAGTATATGGAGGCTCCTTAAAAAAATTAAAAAGAGAATTACCACATGATCCAGAAATCCCACTTCTGGGTATTTACCCGTAAGATTTGAAATCAACACACTGAAGAGATATATGCACTCTCATGTTCATTGAAGCACTATTCACATAGCCAAGTTATAGAATCAATCTAGGTGTCCATCAGCAGATAAAAGGATAAAGAAAATGTGGTACGTACACATAATGGAATTTTATTCAACCTTAAAAAAGAAAAAAATTCTGTCATTTGTGACAGCATGGATGGACTTAGAAAGCATTATGCTATGTGAAATAAACCAGACACAGGAAAACAAATACCGCATGTTCTCATATACATAGCATCTAAAACAATAAAATACAAAGAAGCAGAGAGTAGAATGGTGGTTACCAGAGACTGAGAAGGTGGGCAGAATGGGGAGATGATAGTCAAAAAGGCACAAAATCTCAATTAGACAGAAGAAATAAGATTTTTTTCTTTGACATATAATGCACAGCATGGTGAATATAGTAAATAATAATGTATACTTCAAAATCACTAAGAGTATACATTTCAAATATTCTCACCACAAAAAAATAGGTATTTGAGATGATGAACATTTTAACTAGCTTGATTTAATTATTCCACATTATATTCATAAATTACAATATCACTTTGTACCCCATAAATATACAAATATAATTTGTCAGTTTACAATTTAAAAAATTAAAATTAAAAAAAGAATGTTAAACTGAGATAATTCAAAACCTGAGAAAAGTTCACTAATTTGGCAATTTCCAGGCCACTGATAACTATCATTAGTAAAATTTGCTAGGTACTGTGGACTGAAGTCAGACTTCAAGTTACCAGATCTTCCATGTTGCATTTTCCCACATACCACGTAAGTGGTGACATATTTGCTCCCCTACTGTTTCAGAATTTGCCCAAAGAAGAAGTTAGGAAATAGGAAGGGAGGAGAGAAGGAGGGAAGAAAAGAGGAAGGGAAGGAGGGAGGAGGGAGGAAATGAAAGAGGGAAAGAGGGAGGGAGGCATGGGAGGGCAAGAGAGGAGGAGGGAAGAAGGAAGGAAGGGAGGGAGTGAAAGAAGGAGGGAGGGAGGGCAGGCAGGAAGGCTTAAACCTGGGTTTGCATAGGGCTGACACTACCAGTGGTCCATAGCTCCTAAGGGTACAAAGAGAGAGGAAGCAACTGCTGTTAGTCTCCCACCTTACCTAGTGGACTACTAATGTTGGTGAAGTTCTGTAAACAGGCTAATACATGATGCATTTTACGAAGTGAAGAAATAAATCTAAAAAGAAGCAAAGCAAGTCAAGGTAGAAACTTTTGGTACGGAGGGGAGAAAAATTAACACTCCCCTATCTCCCTACTTTTATTCTTCTCCACATATGAGCCATGATCAAGACAAGATATTCCATCTCCAAAGAGATAGAGTGAAGTTTAAAGATATTGCCAAGTCTGTGTTCTCCAGAGTAAGACTTTCCAAGAGATCAAAATGTCAGTGGAGATGGATGTGTGGCTCTTTCTGTCTTCATCTTCCACTAAGAAGGCTGGTGACAATATGGCATAGCCAGAGGCCTGACCCCTGGGAAACACTAAGCCATTCCTTTTTTTTTTTCTCCCCCCCCCTTTCTTTTCTCTCTCCTCTCTTTCATCTAGAGCCAGTCTACCTGTGGCTTAGATCAGCTCTGCTTTAGATTACTGGGCAAATACATAGCTCTTCATTTATTTATTTATTTATTTATGACTCTTGCCTCTTCTACTGGTTGTAGCTGATACACATCTACTTGAAAGGGTGAGGGAAGCTTTCTTACATGAAAGTATTAACATCCAAGACTGAAGTTTAAACACTGAAGTAAATATACAGGGAAAGCCAAAGCCACCTTTGTCTCCAGACTAGCAGGTAGGTATAGGAAATAGAGAAATGTGTACCTCTGCATAATGAAAAGGGCTTCTGTGCTTTGCATGTCTGTTATCTCTCTCAGAGATGCTGTTGGGATGCATCTGGGATAGTATGCTAGTACTTCCCAGTCCTCTGGTCAAATGCTACCACAATAATTTCTTAATATTCCATCCCAACATCTCTAAAAGAAGCCAACATTCATTAATTCAAAGAACCCAAGAATTATTTTGCATTAATTATAACCAACTCCTAAAAAATCCAAGACTTATTTTGTATTAATTATAAGCAAATCCCTAAAGGAGTCTCTCCATAAGTTATTTTTTTCAAGTGTTTAATGTTCTGAGAATATTAATATACATGAACGGTTCCCAACTCCAATCATTGTGTTCTTATTATTAGTTTTTCACAATGTATTAGAGAGCTAATATAAGAATATACTTTGAATTTCCAAGCTCTAGAAAGTGCTTTATATCTTATTTTTAATGATTTGAAAACACAGCACTCTAAATCAAAGGTAACCTTCCTACACAGAGGCTTTCTTCTGGCTAATTTTATATTTACATCATGCAAATATGTGGTCACTTGCACTAGGGTTCGTTAAAATCAACCTAAACACACAATGTCGAAAAGAAGTATGAAAGCATTTGTGAAATTCAATGTGGGGACATAATTTGTTCCCAAACTGATCAATGCTTAACCACTAAAATCAGAAGTCACATTAAATCAGTTAAGTTAAAAAGTCTGTTTTTAAACTGAAGAACTTGGAGGGTGAAAGTGGCAATGCCTGTCTTGGACATACTGACAGGTTATAAATGTAAGTGTCTGTGAACTGTGGGATTCTGAGCCATGGAGCACCCAAGGGCATGCAGCCTCTTCTGGCCAATGGTTAACAAGCAGCCCCTCACATACAGCATGGCCCCACATGACAATATGACCAAACATCTATGAGATTAAACATTTCTGAACCATCTCAGTGTAAGATTTGCCTCTGCTATTTTAGCCCTGCCAAGCACGGGTCTAACACGCTCACTAGGTTGGCATAAGTGCTACATACAAGACCACATAGGTGTCTACATTGTTCTTGTCACCAGGCCAATACCTTTCAAACCAAGCTCTGATCCTCCTCCTGCATTTGTACTCCCAATTCTGCAGTCCCTTTGGCCAGGAGCTTTGGGTTTGGCTTCTTTACCTGAAATCCTCACCCTCATCCGTGGGTCCAAGCTCCAGGGTCCATGGGAGTTTAGCCTTCCCTAGTCAGGGGAAGGACATCAAACACGTTTAGCTCAATGAGTATGACGAGCTAATTCACAATTCTGGGCTTTGCTGAAGTAAAGTACCCCATCAAACTCTATAATCTGAAAGAACTTGATGAATCACATGCTGAGACTTCTCAAATAAGGCAGAAGCTAATGTTTCAACAAAATGTTTTCTTTCAAAAATCTGGAGAGTCTCTGTATTCAGTATATTCATTTTGAATTACTTTCCTAAGAAAACTTAGTATATGAGAGTATCTTAAACCAGCCCAGCTCCCTTCTGAGCCCACAATGGTCTCTGGATCCTCCTTTGATTAGCAAAGATCATTGTGTTGAATTATTCCAAGCATATAATTTATTCTGGGAGCCTGTCCCAAGGGGCTGCCATGCCCTTTTCTGGTTTAGGCAGAAATCCTGAATTTTTGCAGCATGGCCAAAAAGAAGTCCAAGTTACATATTTGAGAGTGAAAAGTTTCAGATAGGATGAACTCAATTATAAAATTCCTGAAAGGAGAAGTTTAACACTTAAGGGATTTCTGCACTGAAGATTCACTCATTTTGACTACTCAGAGATAGCTCTAGTGGCTTAGGATTAATTTAAGCAACTATGGCTGGAAGGATTTTTGTGAGAATACAGAAAGTAGGAGTGGCTGGTAATTTCATACTCAAAACTTAAGATACAATGTTATTTATGACTAATTCAAAAACTAAATTCTATTATTAACTCAAAGTTACATAAACTTACTTTCCAATTATGTCCAGGTAATAAGATGGTTAAGGAATGATTGATCACATATTCCAATGCCCAGGAAAGTGCTGGGAAGAGAGAGTAGGGTGGAGATGCAGAGAAGAAAATCCTCTAGGGGTGGGGGTGATCTCTCATCAGCAACACAGCCTGGGGTCTATCCCCAAAAGCCTCAAAGCTTTATCAATTCAATTCCAACTTTAATTCAGCACTTGCTGAATTATAAGAGATTTTTGCAAGCTGGGCAATGAACTGGAGCACATCCTGTAGAGCCCTACACCTCGGAAAATCTTCAGCCATTCTCCTTTTTCCTCCCCTGTCATCTACTTCTAAGATGGTAAGTAAACATTGAGGAGAAAATCAGCATCACTCTTTCATTCACTGGTTCATTCGCAATACACTAAGCATTTATAATGTAAATTTTACAATGCCGGACTGAAGGAATTACAAAAAAACATAACGAATAGTCCCTTCCCTTCACAGACCACATAAATATATTGGAACATGAACTGGATCACAGGATAAAGCACCAGTTGGTGCTGTTGGTCAAAGATGATGATCAACAGGAAGGCAGGGAAAGCTCTTGTGGGGAAGGAGGGACTTGAAGTGGACTTTGCAGGCCATCTGGATTTGGACAGATAGAATAGAGGAAGAAAGGCAAAATAGGCTTGGTTAGTAAACAATGAGAAAGACTCGCAGTTGGGATTTGAACATGCTGTATTTACACAATTGTGGGAAGGTTAGGAGCCAGGGCCTATGAAAAACAGCAATGAGAGGCAGGGCTGAAGAGTAGAGAGATGTGGCGTGCAGATTCCTAAGACTCCTAAAGGACAGGAGACCCTAGATTTTATCCTGTAAGCAATGCAATGTGGCAACAATTTCTCCCATTGCTTTCTTATTATAAAAGCAATATATATTCATTATAGACAAATTCCTATTTTTCATTTTTTCTTATCAAACTCTGTAAAAATTCAAATAATACCAATGTGTATATTTGTATATAAAAGTATCTAACAGACAATGAAAAGTTCAAGGGCATCCCATCTCCTCAAAATGTACCAAATGTAAAAGTTTGCTATAGATTCTAAGTATATGAGATATTTGTAAATACAGATATATTACACATGGGATATATTCTATAGCTTACTTTTTTTTCATTGAAGAAGACAGTTGACCCCTGAACAACATGGGTTTCAACTACATCCACTTGAATGCAGATTTTCTTCTGCCTCTGTCCCTCCTGAGACAGCAAAACCAACCCCTCCTCTTCCCTGTCCTCCTCAGTCTACTCAATGTGAAAATAAAAATGAAGACCTTTACCGTGATCCACTTCTACTTAACGAATATATCTTTTCTTCCTTATGATTTTCTTAATAACATTTTTTCTCTAACTTTATTGTATTCTCTAGTTTTATTGTAAGAATATAGTGTATGTATTAGTCCATTCTCACACTGCTAATAAAGACATACCCAAGACTGGGTAATTTATAAAGGAAAGAGGTTTAATTCACTCTAGTTCTACAGGGCCGGGGAGGCCTCAGGAAACGTTCAATCATGGTGGAAGGGGAAGCAAACACGTCCTTCTTCACATGGCAGCAGCAAGGAGAAGTGCAGAGTGAAGGGGGTAACGCCTCTTATAAAGCCATCAGATCTCATGAGAACTGACTATCGTGAGAACAGTCTGGAAATAACTGCCCCCATGATTCAATTACCTTCCACCAGGTCCCTCCCACGACATGTGGGGATTATGGGAGCTACAGTTCAAGATGAGATGTGGGTAGGGACACAGCCAAACCGTATCAGTGTATAATACATAAAACACACAAAATGTATGTTAATAAACAGTTTTACGTTATCAGTAAGGCTTCCAGTCAACAGTAGGCTATTAGTAGTTAGGTTTTTGGGTGGTCAAAAGTTACATGGAGGCTTTTTACCATGTTGGGGGGTGGCACACCTAACTCCCACGTTGTTCAGGGGTCAGCTATGTACAAGAGACATATTACCACATTTTAAACATATAACTCATTGTTTTAATTTAAACTGTAGTGTCCTGTTGTAAAATACAAACCCTTAATTTTATTAACAATGCCTAGGCAGAGAAACAGTGAAGTTCAGGTGTCGGAGGTGTTTGAACCAGACTGACTCCGTCTTGAATAGGATAAGATAAGGCTGAAATCTACTGGGCTGCATTCCCAGCAACTTAGGCATCCTTAGCCTCTAGATCTTTACGGTTAAGGGAACAGATTAGTAACATTTACTAAACAGACCTAGACCCAGGAATGTCCTGATATCCCAATGTCTTGAAAACAAAAGAATTCCTAATTTTGCTTTAAATATTGATTTTTGCAAAATACAGTAATTAAGAAAATTAATCCTTTTTTATCACAAACCCTTGTAGTACAGCACATGATCCTATGATTTTTTTGTTGTTGTTATGCTATATATAAACAAGCATTGTACCTAGGGTGGGTGTGTTCCTCCGCTTTCTTTTGGGAATGTCCTACTCTGTCTATGGAGTAGCTATTATTTCGCTACTTTACTTAATAAATTTGTTTTCACTTTGCACTGTGGACTCATCCTGAATTCTTTTTTGCATGAGATCCAAGAACCCTCTTTTGGGGGCTGGATCAGGACCCCTTTCCAGTAACACAGGTACCATCCAGTTACTGTGCAGCAGCCAGTCTGCACAAGGGCACTGGCTCCCAGGCCACAGCCAGCCGTTTCCTTCCCTTGGCACTTTAGAAAAGGGGCAAGGAAGGAGAAAATGGCATCCTTCTGAGAAACACATTTTAACATTTGAAAACTGGGAGTGACAGTGATGGTGTCTTATTTCAAAGACAGGGGACCCAGAAGCTGGGTTACAACAATATAAAAAAGAAAGCTATGGCCAGAGAGGAGAAACCTGGGGGCAAGGGGCTTCAGGGGTGAAGTTTAGGCCCTCAGTTCCAGATGTACCTGGGATATAAAAATAGTTCTTGCCTAAATGAAGCCAGTCTCCTTTTCACTTGGCTATGGTGAGTTAAGTTTCTAATATGAGCAGGTAAGAGTCCTAAGCAACACAATGACTGGAAGTTGTTTTGTTTTTTAAATCTTCTAGATTAGCAGTCTCCAGTTGTCAAAATTCAAGTTACTTTCTTGACCCCATACATTTTCCCTCCCTTTTCCCTTTCTTTCAATCTGTCCGTTCAGAGTCAGAAGTCTTACAGCAGTCCCGGTTACCTTCCTCTCTCTGCAGAGAAGTACTTTCAATTCCTTTTTTTTAAAAATTTAGTTCACAGAGAGCTTTACATAGTTTATTCTGTTGTTCAGATTTTTTAATTTTTTAATTTTTGTGGGTACATAATAGGTGTAAGGTGTATATATTTATAAGTTACATGAGATATTTTGGTACAGGCATCTGATGTGTAATAATCACATCAGGGTAAATGGTGTAGCCATCACCTCAAGCATTTATCCTCTGTGTTACAACTAATCTAATTATATTCTTAGTTATTTTAAAATATACAGTTAAATTAGTATTGACTATAGTCACTCTGTTGTGCTAGCAAATACCAGATCTTATTCATTCCTTCTCTTTTTTTGTACCTGTTAACCATCCCCACTTTAGCCCTACCTCCCACTACCCTTCCCAGTCTCTGGGAATAAGATCATTCCACCATATCTCCATGATTTCAACTGTTTTAATTTTTAGCTCCCACAAATAAGTGAGAACATGTGAAGTTTCACTTATTTTACTTATTTTATTTACCTCCATCTCTTTAAATAACACATTTGCTCTACTGCTTCCAGATTTTTTGAGTTTTAAGCATTATCTACTGACTTCCTACCATGGAATATGAAGACAGAGCTCTCTTTCCGCATCCCCACCTCATATGCATACTGTTTCCACCCCCACACCCCCATTTGGTTATCTCTTACTTTTGCTCAGATTGATATTCAGTGATTACATTGCTGTGATTGTACAAACACTATTCCCAAGTAAATAATGTAGAATATAATAATTATCCTTTCCTGGGAAACTTTCTGTTTTCCCTGGAATTAATAGTTTCAAAGACTCAATTCTCATTTAAATGATGTTTTGAGAATCTGGAAAGCTGAATAATGCTCCCCCACCCCACCTAAAGACATCCACATCCTAATCCCTGGACCCTGTGAATATCATCTTACATGGCAAAAGGGACTTCGCAAATGTGATTAAGCTAAGAATCTCGAGGTGGGGGATTTTCCTGTAATATCCAAGTGTGCCCATTATAATCACAAGGATCCTCATCAAAGGGAGGCAGGCGACCAGGCTGAATACTAGGAGACGTACGATACAAGCAAGAAGTTGAAGTGATGCAAGGAAGGGACCAGGAGCCAAAGAATGCAGGGGGCCTCTGAGGCTATTCAGCTTGGTTTTTCAAGGCAAGGAAACAGAAGCCCCCAGAAGGAATGATGTCCCGACAATACCTTGACTTTGGACTTCTGACCTGCAGAAGCTTGTGGCTTTTTTACTATGTCAAAAGGAAACTAATATGAGGAGGGAGCAAACGTAATTTCTTTAGCCTGGTCTATTGTCTTTACCAAGAAGTTTTCAGCCACTGTTCCTAGTAATGAGATGCACT
>NW_012102754.1:1649623-1651222 GCF_000951045.1 Mandrillus leucophaeus | reverse complement strand
GCCTCGGACTCCCAAAGTGCTGGAATTACAGGCATGAGCCACCGCGCCCAGCCTGAGTGACCTTTTTACATAGCCTTAATTTCCTCATTTGAAAATGGAGAACGAGCACCATGTGATATCTGAGGTTTCTTTCAGCTGATACTTTATGAGTCACATTGTGGTAAATGAATATTATTTATCTCTAAACCTGTTAACACTCTACATAAAATTATTTCCATAAATTTTCAGTAAAGATGTATGATAACAAACTGTAACTATCATTTATAAGTCAATATTTTAAAGCTAAAAATCAGACATTGGAATAACCTAGTGTAAAGAAAAGGTAATAACAGCAAATACCTCCATGGTTCTTTCCATGTGCCAGGTACTATTCTAAGTGCTTTACCATAGCTAATGCATATCCCCTCAACAACTCCATTTCACAGATGACGAAACTGAGACTCAGGAGGTTAGGTAACTTTCCCAATGGTCTGTGCTATTACCCATTTTGCAAGCCTGCTTTCCTGTAACTAAAATGACAGAAAAGGGGAAAAGGAAGAAAATAAGATCGTCTAGCAAGTTTAAAGTGTGAATGCAACAAACAAAAACCAACAAGACCCAGATGTGTTTAAAAAGGTGTAATTGGGAACAGAAAAGCATAAGAAAGGAAAGGGGGAATGCTTCCCATGGCAAGTTGAATCTCTCCCCCAACTACAGAAATATAAAAGGCTAAAAAATAAAGAAGAAGAGACAGAAAATTGTTATGGCAGCAAGAAATTCTACCTTGAAAATAAATCTGCTTTGTTAAAATCTTATTTTGCAGAAGTTATTTTAGCATTTGTATACAGCAGGGTGTCTATCATCCCATGACAATCTTTTACATCAGTGGCATCTTTCTGCAATAGTTAATTAACAGCTGCCACTCAGAGTGAGTCCATTCTAGTTGATGTTGCAGGAGGTGCAGAGCAGTATTCGATATTCAACACCGGTGCTGTCAAGTAAATGACAACAATCAGCAGGGAGTGCATTTCATTTTCAGGTTTCTGGTGGAGAAAAAAAATATTAAGATGAATTGATATGCAGCTTTTACATATCAAATCTCTAAAAAATTTGAAGTCACACTGAAATCAATTCAAGTTATAAGGGGACTTCTAAATGCTCACTTAAATACGAATGTAAAAAATGAAGCTGGCAGAAATAGCCATAAAGGAAAATAAATAAGGAAACGTGGCTAAAGGCAAAAGAACATAATATTCATTCTTTATCTCCTTGCACTTCATCTCCAGATGGCTCTAAACGTATCTGACCTTTTGGAAACTGCCGTTCCTTAGTTTGCTGGACACTTCACTCTTCTGGGTTTCCTCCCTGAATATTCCTTTCCAGTTTCCTGGAGCTTTTTTCCCTTTACCCTACAATAAAGCAAGTGCACTTATCTCATGAATATCTGTTTTCCTATTATGCCATAAATTCCACAAGGGCAGGAATATAAAGGGCTAAAAAATAGGTGCTGGAGAGGATGTGGAGAAATAGGAACACTTTTACACTGTTGGTGGGATGGTAAACCAGTTCAACCATTGTGGAAAACAGTGTGACGATTCCTCAAGGATCTAGAACTAGAAA
>NW_012102754.1:1638108-1648554 GCF_000951045.1 Mandrillus leucophaeus | reverse complement strand
TTAGAAAACCCATTAATGAACATTAAAGTGTGCAGAAATAAACAAAGGTCACCCAAATGAGAACAAGCAGAGGCTACTCAGAGCTTGTTATGGCAAGAGAGTTGACCATCATTTACATTTGACGGAGACTCAAAGGCAGGCAAGGGAGTGGGAGAGTTTTATCATGAAAAGACTGAAAGGTGTCAGGTATGCACTGACTGGATGTTGTTGGCATGGAGAGGAAGCATGGAGGTAGGTGGCCTAACTAGAAGTGGGGCAACTTGTGCTATTGGTTTGGGGAGCATTTTTGTCTTTCTATAATTGGTCCTGAGTTGGAAGTATGGGCAAAAATCAGAGAAGCTAGTAGTTATTGACCAAGTTCTGACCAATTTGGGCCAATTTCTGCAGAGGTTGTGGTTTGGCCTTCTGGACTAATTGCTGCAGAGGTTGTGTATCAGGGTTCTATTTTCATATATGATCTGGCCATTGATCATTTGTATACACAATCTCAAGGGAAACACTAGAAGCATATCCATTAAATTCAGGAAACGAGGATGCCTACTCTCCCAATTTTTACTCAGATTTGGTAAGGTAATCTAGCCAAAGCAATAAAGAAAGGAAATAAGCTGACAATACCAAAAACAAATAGCTAAAAGTATCGTCAATTATAGATAATGTGATTGAGAACCCAGGAGAAATGAAAAGAAATTCTTACTAATCAGTATGAAAAGTTTCCTTTAATATCAACAATATCCAGAAAAAATAAATAACTTAAAAATCTCTTCATAACTAAACTACAACTTAAGCTATTTCTTAGGAATCAATTTGATCAGAAATGTGAGACCTATGTAAAGAATAATACAACACATTATGTAAAGATACAAAAGAAAAACTGAATAAATGGAAAGGTACAAGACCTTCAATTAAAAATATCTGTGAAGATAAAATCCAAATTGGCATATAATTAATACTGGTGATCAAAATCTTATTGAGATTTTTGAGGAACATAACAAAGTTATGTTTTAAAGTTCATTTGAAAAGATAAATGCATAAGAACAATGGGATATTTGTGTAAAAAGAGAATTAAGTACTTGCCCTATCAAATATCAAAATATGTTCCAATACTATAATAATTAAAATATTCTGATTCAAATACAGGAATTAAGAGCTATACCAATGGGACAAAACAGAGAGTCTAGATGTAGATAATAGGAATTTGGTGTATGGATATATGAATTCTTGCATAAACAGGGGTTTCAAATTCTATGAGGAGTAAGTTATTATGGCATAACTGCCTAATCATTAACAAAATTAAGGCTAAATTTCTATACTTCATATCATTCATAAAAACAAATCCCAGCCAGAATAAGGCTCTAAATATAAAAACAAGCTCTCAGGTGGTAAAGGTTATCAGATGGCATAACAGAAAACATTGATACGTCTGACAATAAAAAAGTTTCTAATTGCTACATGACAAAAGACTCAATAAAGTTAACATATATTTTTAACAAAAGTTATATAACATGTGTAAATATCCCTAATATAAAAATTCTTTTGCTAGTGATTCTTACAAATCACTAAGAAAAAGACAAATACCCCAGTTACTCATGAGCAAAGAATAAGGGACAGCTATTTACCAAAGAAATACAAATGATCAATGATTCTATGAAGAGTGCTCAGCCTAACAAAGATGACTACTTGGAAGGGGAAGGAAATAAGGAGATTGGAAACCATTACAAAAGATGAAGTAGAACTACATGCAAGGTATAGAATTACATCTATGACATAAAATATGGACGACCAAGTTAGAGAACAATACATAGAGAATAATACACTTTTAGTTTCTAGCATATATATTATAGATATTTGAGAGTAACTTTTTAATTGAATATTTCCTATTTTTCAAGCATTGCAATTTTTTACATACAGTATGTTTACACACGTTATCTCATCATTGACGGCCTCTCAGTTATTATTCCCATCACTCTGCAGAGGAGAAAGTGGAAACCATCCAGAGAGTTGGAAATGAGGCATGAACCCAGACAAGCCAACTCCAGACCTGGATTCTTCCTCATTACCTAGTTGTGCTTGGTAAGCTGTACACACACACATAACCCAGATCATCTCTGAGAATGAGTTTACTTTTAACTTCATACGTTTCTGCATTAGTTGAATTTTTATCATGAATATGCATTACTTTTGTGATTGGAAAAGATACAGATATTTAACATCTTGCAAAGAAAAAGAAGAAGGATTGACAGTACTTCAAGCATTTTAAATTGTGGCCTGAAACTTACCAATTTGCTAACAGTGAGTAAGGCTTCTATACAGGGTTCAGTTTCTACCTCTGTAACACCAAGTGAAACTTTTGCTACATTCTGACACTTTTATAAGGTTTGTTCCACTTTGAAGAAAGTTTCAAGTGTCTTAGCTATGAGAAAGCTTGATACTGAGAAAAGTACCACTTGGCCACTTGTGGGAAATTAAAGTGCTGGCTTTGCTTGCCTAAATGGGATGACTTTGGCACAGGGGCATGATGTGAAAATCAAGGATATAAAAAATAGAGCTGAGAAAATGACACATTCCAGCCATCCTTTCTGCAGGTCTCGGAGTAAGAGGGACTCCTTCCTTCTCAGGAGCCCCTCTTGGTGAGCACCCCTCCCGCTGAGACTCTGTCTCAGCCCCTTCTGCCTCCTCCAAACCCCCATCCCCTGACCCTCAGTTTATCCACTTTCATGTAAGTTTCCTTTAACTCTCCCTTTCATCTCTCTTTTCTCAAATATGCCAATTTCTCAATTCCTAAGGAAAGCTTCAACCAGTGCTCCCTGAAAATGCCATCCTATCCTTCTTTTACTGACAACATATGCATGTTTTCTATTTTTCTCATTAGAGTCATGATTAGAATTTTCAGAAGATACTTTACTGACAAACACTTCAGCATAAGATCATCTATTCTCTGCACTGGCTTATTTCTCACTGCCCTGCTGGGTTTCCAGTTCCTCATCACTAGCTGACTTGTAATAGAATTCTTTATCAGGTAGAGTGGGATGGTAATGAGGTCCTCAGAAGACTGAAAGTATTCACTAGAGGGCAGGGTGTGACCTAACTCATGCTTTCATTCTCTTGCTTGGCCCCGTGCCTCACGATCCTCAAGTAAAGAAGCCAAATACTACTAACAGTGCAATGAGTCAAAGAGCAACATCCTCCCCCATCCTGGCACAATCTTTTCTCCTCATGACCCCCACCTCGGTAGGATTAGACGCTTTCTCCCTAAGCTTCATCTGTCCAGGCACTATCTGCAAAGTCCTTTCCTGTATAGGAAATGTAGCTAACTTTGCAATTTTTTCAAGGAAGTCAGCACTAACACACTCTAACATCTAGTAAATACGAGTTCTCCTGTGGACTCAAATCATCCCACTCCAGGAAAACTGCCCCTCAGATGTCACCGCCTACCAGACTTGGCTAGTCAAACTCTAGTTACTAGATTTTATACATTATAAAGCCTAAAACATTACTGTTAATACATACAGGGTATGGCTAGGATTATTCTCACATAGGAATTCTTTCCCAACTATATTTACCTGAATCAGAGGACAGGACTCCCAAACTGACATCTTTAGGAATAGTCAAAAGGCATGATGACCTTTTCTGTCCCTATGATTTGAAAACTTGGTGGCAATGATATCTTCACTCACTCAACCCATAGCTGTTGCTCAGTTCTGACTGTGCCCCTTTTGCTGTGTCTCTGAAATGATTCCACATGTTACAGTTCCTTTCCTGTTTCAGTTCTGATGTTTATCACTACATATGTAACTGGTTCAGCTTTCTAACAGTTCTCTCTGCCTCTGATCTCCATCACACGATTGGGGCAGCCAAATCATGCTTAATATCATTGACGTAATGTTCCTCCACTGACAAGGGGGCCTGAGCACCATGCTATCACTTATCTGACCCAGTCTGAGTCCAGCCCAGCACTCAAGTCCCTCCACACTCCAGCTTCAGCACAGACCCACACTTCCAGCCAGAATGTATTCTCATAGCTGACTGTGGTCTCATCATTCACTCCTGCCTCTGTGCTCTGTTGCCACTGCTCTTTTCAGCTGAAGTGGTCTTGCTTTCTTATATTACCTACAGTCTCTGCTTCCTTCAAGGTACACATTGCTCCACTCACTATTTTCTTCTTTGAGTGCTTCTGTTCATACCATTCATTTTTGCAATATCGTTACATACTTCTTTTTATCCTTTAGCATAAAATGTTTTTCCCCAACTAGACTGCAAGCTCCTCAAAGAATGGAACTCTAATGGAAGGCAAAACACATTTTAAAAATATTGAACATACATTTGAACTGAGCAAGGTGCTTCTTGAGAGTTTTCTACAATGTCTACCATGGTTTGGGAATATTAAAGGTATTCACTGAATACCTTTTGAATGAATCAATCAACAAGTAAATTAACTGGGATAAGAGAGACTATAATATAAGACTACTGGTGCTTAAGGGCATGGACTACATCTTCTGAATCATTATACCCAGAAACCCTCTCAGTAGCTGATACCAATCAATGCTCAATAAATGTCTGTGTAACGAAAATAGACAAAGATGGAACAGTATTTAGGTGCAAGTCACAAAAATCACCGAATTTGTTGCAAAAAGAAAAAAAAAGCTGTGAAAGAGAGTAATAACCATAAAATATGGAATAGAAGATCCCATTTACAATAGCAAGGAAAAGATGAAATCACTGAGAATACATTTAACAAGAACTGTACAAGGTCTACGTGAAGAGATACTTAAAACACTATTGAGGGACACAGAGGCAGGCAGACTTAAACAAATAAAGAGCCATACCATATTTTTGAATAGGAAAGCTCAATTTCTAAAACATGTCAATTCTTCCTAAATTAATCTATTAATTCAAAGTAACACCATAAAATAAGTAGTTAACATGTTTTTCAATCTGTAGAAACTAATTACAAAGTTGTTTTGGAAAAAATAAAATAAAATAGTAAGAAAACTGCCAAAGAAGGTAAAGTAACTGGAAGCAAAAGCGACCACGACCAATATCTAAATATTTAGCACTGGCACATAAGTGGACAAATGACAGGGAAAAAGAAGCCTAAAATCTACACAAAAATATATAGAAATTAAGTACAAAAATATGGCATTTCAGATCAGTGGAGAAAAGATGAAATATTCAGTTAACAGCAACAGTACCACTGAGTAGCCACAAAATAAATCCTACTACCACAACTTATAACACAATACATTCCAGGTGGCCCAATGATTTAATAATCAAACTGAATCCATAACATTAATAGGAAAAAAGAGAACTTTTAAAACTTTGAGTTGAGAAAGCATCCATAATACAACACAAAAGCCAGAAGCCATAAAAGAGTTGTAAGTCATACTTAATAAAACATCATATTTCTCTTTTTTTTTTTTTTTTTTTTTTTGAGTCTCGCTCTGTCGCCCAGGCTGGAGTGCAGTGGCCGCATCTCAGTTCACTGCAAGTTCCGCCTCCTGGGTTTACGCCATTCTCCTGCCTTAAAACATCATATTTCTGTAGTAAAATACAACATTAACAAAATCAAAAGTCAAACAAAAAAGTAGTAAACATTTGTAAAACATCAAACTTCTAAACATATCAAAAAGAGAAAAAGAGGATAATTTCACGTATTTGTAAAAAATACTGACAAACCAATAAGAAAACACTAAAAAGAGTAGAATGAACAAAGAGAAGGAAATATAAATCACTCTTAAATAAATGAATAAATGCTCATCATAAGTAAACTTCAAATTAAAAACACAATGAGGAAGACTGATATACAATTATGGTACAACTAGTACCAAACTAGTCCTATCATAAATGTTAAGCCTAGACAAAATACACAAGGCAACTGTTTTTCAAATGTTAGACAAAAAGCAATATAAGACTCTGACTCCTGAGAGAGGAAAAACACAATGAATGAGCCCCATAACCACCCCGGTATTTTGTCTGGAGGAATTTTCTAGACTAAGGTACACGGTGACAGGGTCCAAGTACAGGGTGGTATCTTACTTTGCTGAAGAGAAGTAAGAGCTTAGAGTTAGAGTTTGCTGAGGGAGCTAGAGTTTTCCTGGGAGAGTAATGAAGAAAGTAGAGCTGCTCAGAAAGGACATCAGAAATCTGCATTGTGCTGCCCTAAAATCTTCAGCTTTAGGATGAAACTCTAGGAAGCATGATAGAGAACAGCCACCTGCAAGCTATGAGTTGAATAGAGATACTTAAGATTGCACAGATCTGGCAGTCAAGGAGTTCTGACAATCCAGAGAGAAAAGATCTCGCTAAACACTCTAGGTATTCAACTGAGATCTAAGAAAAGCAACACCTTACTAATAGACCCACGATTAGAGAAACTAAAATTAAGCCTTGAATAAATCTAGCTGAAGCACCAGTAAATTAAGTAACACCCAGAAAAACACTCAACCTTCTCTAAAGGAAGACAACAAAATTCAGATTCACAATACAGCCTCCAGAACTGCCACCACGCAATCAGAAATTATTATGCATGCAAAGAAGCAGGGAAATGTAACCCATAACCAAGAAAATATATTAAATAGAAAGAGACACTAAGATGACACAGGTTTTAAAGCAGCTAATGATAATATGTTGAAAGACATAAAAAGAAAATATGGTTATAATGAATTAACAGATCAGAACTCTTTAGGAAATAAAAAACATAAACCAAATGGAAATTTTGAAATGAAAACATACATTATCTAAAATGAAGCATTCACTTGTTAGGATGAAGAAGAGCAGACTAGAATACCAGGAGAAAAGGTCAGTAAACCTGAAGATAGATCTATAGAAATTGCACAACTTGAAGAAGAGAGAAAAAAAGATTTGATTTTTTTTAAAAATAGAGATTTAATCTGCTGAACGACACCAAACAGACTAATACATATAATATACATATATCTATATACATAATAATTGGGGCTCTATAGGAAAAAGAAAGAATGGGAGAAAAAATATTTTTAAGATAATAGCTCATAGTTTGCCAAATTTGGCAAAACAAAATGTATACTTGCAAATTCAGGGAGCTCAGAAAACCCCAAACAGGAAAATTATAAATATGACCACACCTAGGCAAGTTAAAAGTCAATTTCCTGAAAACCAAATATACTGTACCAGAAATAAATAAGGACATTCCAGATTGATGATATAAGGGTCAAGTCATCAAGAACACCTAACAATCTTAAATATAAGGGCACTCAGTAACAGAGCTTCAAAATACATAAAGCAGCTGAGTGCAGTAGTACACGTCTGTAGACTCAGCTACTCAAGAGGCTGAGGTGGAGGACTGCTTGAGGTCAGGAGTTCAAGACTGTACTGTGCTATAATCATGCCTATAAATAGCCACTGCACTTCAGCCTGGGCAACATAGACTCCATCTCTAAAAAAATAATAATATGTAACAACTGATATGACTAATTAGATAGAAAAAAACCCATCATAACTGGACATTTTAACGCTTCTCTCTCAGTGACAGAAACATTGAAAAAAAAAGCATATAGAAAATCAGCTATAGAAAATCTGAACAGCATTTTCAAATATCTTGATGTCAATAATTTTTATAGACTCCTATAGCTACAATTCCAGAATACACACTCTTTCCAAGTATACACGAAATCTTCTCTAAGAGAAACTACATGCCAGGTCAAAATAATAAGTTTAGGAATTTTCAAAAAACTGAAATTTTTGAGTGTGTTCATTCAACATAACTGTAAATAAATTAGAAATCAATAACAATAAAGTATCTAGAAAATCCCCAAATGTTTGGAAATTAAGGAACATGCTTCTAAAACACTCATGGGTCAAAGAAAAAAAATCGCAAGGGAAATGAGAAAATATTTCAAAATGAATGATAATGAAAATACAATAGAGCTTAAAAAGAGTTGTGTAGCTTAAATACTGGAAATGAAGAAAGTTTTAAAACCAATTCTATAAATTCTCACCTTAGGAATCCAGGGAAAAAGAACCAATTAAACTCAAAGTAAATAGAAGAAATGAATTAATAAAGTTAAGAACAGAAATCAATGAAATAGAACACAGACAAACAGACAATTTATTTTAAAGATTAATATAACTGATAAAATTCCTAGCAAAATTGAAGGAAAAGAAAAAAACACGTATTAAAATACAATATAATACTATTCTTCAATAAAGAGGAACTTTTAAAATACTGATATGCTACAAATGGACAAACCTCAAAAATGCTGTGGTAAGTGAAAAAAAGCCAGATGCAAACAACTATTATATTATTCCACTTAAATGAAATGTCTAGAAAAGACAAATCTATAAAGAACAAACAAGAACCACAGGTCCACTTCATTCGTTCATTCCCTTGCCAATATTTTTATTGAGCTAGGAACTCTAGAACATTGGTTTTCGAAAGTTTTTTAATTGATGGAAACTCTTTTGCTAGAAAAAGCTCATGGAGAACCCCAATAGACAACAGAGCTTCTTTAGCTCTGTTGAAATGAGTGCGGCTGAGTGCAGTAGTACACGTCTGTACACGTCTGTAGAAGAAAAGAGTGTCTTTCTTGCTTTTGCTCTCTCCTGGGCAATCAAGAGTTGACTATATTGAACAGAAAAGTATGGATTAAATATTTGCAAAACCTCCAAAATACGACAGAATCCCAATATCTCCTGGCAAAGTGGCAGCTTCTTTCCTATGTGTAGAGTGTTGAGGGCAGAGCACCTTGGGCAAATTTTTATTGATCAGCACAAAATATGTGGCGAGCTCATAGCCTGGGTATAACCCACTGCAACATGAAAAGGATGGGAGATTAAACCTTCAATTCTACATAAATTAGTTAAAGATTTTTTTTGTCCAATTTTACTTTTGACTTTAACTGGCAAATAAATTAATGTAGTAAAATTTGAATTAATGTGTCAATTACACAAAGGCCTGCCAACTTTCAGTTGAACAAAATGGAACATCCCCGCAGCAAAAAGATAACATGCATATGGCACATTGGGGTTAAAAATGAGGTTGTCTGTGGCTAGAAACTTTCTGCATAAAAGTCCTTCTTTAATATAAGAGTTTTGATTAGTGACATTTAATAGTGTCTAGGTTTGAATGAATTATATTCACCTTAGTTATAAAACAATTCAGACTTTCTACTTCTTGAATAAAGTTTGCTTAAGCTATATTTTTCTAAGTTTCTTCATTTTTCTATGTTTTCAAATTTACTGACATAATATTTCCAGAGTATTCCTTTATTCTTTCTCCAGTCACTGCTCTAGCAGTATTAGTTTCTCTTTTTCATTCTTAATACTGTTTATTTGTATCTTCTCTCCTTTTTCTCTTAAGGCTTTCTTGAGTTTTTTCCATTTTATCAGTCATTTCAAAGATCTATCAGTTGGTTTTGTGGATCTTCCCAACTGTATTAATGAACTTTCAGCTTCATTAATTTCTGCTTTTTTATTATTTTCTTCCTTCTACTTCCTTCAGGTTTTTTTTTCTCCTCTTTCTAGCTTCCTAAATTGCAAGGCTAGCTCATTAATTTTCATCTTATCTTGTTTTTCTTCCTACTGAAATCATTTAAGGCATTGGTTCCCAACAGCTGAAAACCCTGATATTTAAAAACTATCAATGTCAGGATCCCACTATACAAAAAATCTTTATTTCATTGGTCTAAAGTGGGGCCAGGATAGGAGTGCTTAAGTTAGTTTTTGCTTTCTGTGATGATGAAAGGGAGGAGGGGTAGAGAGGGCAAGGAGAGGCCCACCTGATTAGTGGTAGGCAACCCTTCTTCAGGAGTCAGAGCAGCAGAGTGAGAGTCCTCAAATCCCTGGTAGCCTTCTGGCCCAATTCCCTGGATCAAAGCCAAGTTGGGAATTCCCAGAAATGCTCGTGGCTATCCCAGAGACACAGCAACCTCATTTATACATTCACTGGATCCCAAAGAGGCCAAGAGATGGTACCAAGCAAAGCCAGTTCTGGAATGATTTGGAGATTACAGTTGAACCCTGCAATCTCCAAACCCTGGAACTCCGGGCCAGCAGAGAGCGTAGGCTCAAGCTGGTCATCTCATTAACAATTCTGACCATAACAACCCCTCATTTTATGCATCTGTACTTTTTACTCCTCTTACTATGTGTGACGGCAAATTTTTATTATAAATGTGATCTTGTATGATTTCTGGGTTTTCGTGGATTTTTTACATGTCTTTATTTTTGTTTCTCCAGTAGGCCTTCATTGTTTTTGTGTTCTCCAGTAATTTGAAAGGTTTATACATTGCTTTAAGGTCTACAGTTACTAACTGGCTAATTAGCACAGCTCAACATCAATAGACCTCAGGGCGATACAAATTAAGACCATAATGAGATACTACTACACAGCCACTAGGATGGTTAAAATTAAGTAGATTGACAATTCATAAGTGTTGGTGAGAATGCGAAACAACTGGACTTCACACACCG
>NW_012102754.1:1629860-1637795 GCF_000951045.1 Mandrillus leucophaeus | reverse complement strand
AAAAAAAAAAAAAAAAAAAAATTAATGTTTAAAATTGACAAACAAAAATTGTATCTATTTATAAGGTACAATATTTTTATGCTTTGATACATGTATATATTATGGAATGATTAAATCAAGCTAATTCACATAACCATCACCGCACATACATTTTTATGGCCAGAATAATTACAATCTACTCTCTTGGCAACTTTCAAGTATACAATGCATTATTGTTAACGATAGTCACCATGCTATACAACAGATCTTTGAACTTACTCCTTCTGTCTCACTGAAACTTTGTGTCTTTTGACTAATATGTCCTCAATTATCCCAATTCCTGCACCTCACCCCTCCCCACTCCAAACCCTGCCAACCACCATAATACCTGGTAACCACCATTCTCCTCTTTGCTTCTATGAGTTTGACTTTTCCGGATTACACATGTAAGTGAGATCATGTGGTATTTCTCTTTCTGTGCCTGTCTTACTTCACTTAGCAGAGTGTCCTGCAGCTTCATCCATGTTGCTACAAATGATAGGATTTCCTTCTTTTTAAAAGCTGAATAGTATTCCACTGTGTACATATTCCATACTTTCTTTATTCATTCATCCATTGATGGACATTTAAATTGATTCTATATCCTAGCTACTGTGAATAATGCTGGAATAAATATGGGAATGCAGATGTATCTTTTGGCATATGAATTTCATTTCCGTCGGATATATTTCCAGAAGTAGAATTGCTGGATAATATGGTAATTCAATTTTTAAATTTTTAAGGAACCACTATACAGTTTTCCACAATGGTTGTATTAATTTACATTTCCACTAACAGTGTATAAGCGTTCTCTTTTTTCTACATCTTTGTCAGCACTTATCTTTTATCTTTTAAATAATAGAGAAAGACAGTTTCTTGTAAAGTTAAAAACACATTTACCATATAACCCAGCAATCTCACCTCTAAGTATTTGCTCAAGAATAATGAAAACAGATGTAAACACAAAGACCTATACGTAAGTGTTCACATTATCTTTATTCACAACAACAATATATAGAAACAACTCAAAAATGTCCACCAGCTGGGAAATCAATAAACAAAATGAAATATAGTCATACAGTGGAATACTATTCAAAAGAAAAATACTATTGATACATGTGACAACATGAATGAATCTCAAAAGCATTTTGCATTGTGAAAGAAGGCAGACACAAATGTTAACATATTGTATGATTCCATTTATATAACATTTTTTTCTAAAGGCAAAACTATGTAGGCATAAAAAAATTAGTGGTTCCCAGGAAGTGGGAGGGGGTAAGGGAATTCACTTCAAGGGACACAAGGAAACTGAGATGATAAAAATGTTTCACATCTTGATGATGGTGGTGGCTTCACAAGTACATACTCAGCAAATTGTACATGTAACTAGTGCATTTTATTGTTTAAATTATCTCAACAGACCTGGTTAAACGTACAACTATCCATTAATTGCTGTTGAAAAAAGATGCAATAGCCTTTGACACAGCAATACAACTATTGATAAACCAGTCTAAGGGGGAAAAATGCACTTTAGACCGGATTATCAATAATTACAGAAATTCAAAAAGGTACTGGAATGGTAACCAATCCTCTGGTTGACAAGGAGGTCAGAGAACATATAGCCCCACACAAATGCAAAAAAGAATGCTCCATATCTAAAGGACTAAGTTAGAATTATGAGTAGATGTCAATTAACTTGAACCTCAGTCTTCTAGAAGAAAGTAAGGCTTTTCTCGGCAAACCAACATTTAATTTCAAAACTCTCACAAGAAACCTAGTTACTGCACCAAAACTATCTCGGCAAGCTGGACATCACTTAAGGTCTAACTGGTGACCAGAAGGGCTGTCAGTGGAAGTGTCATGGCTACAAAGAGTGCAAAGACAAACAACAAACTCAACAAGAGACCAAGACTTAGTTGTTGACAAACTCAGGATGTGTAAAACACTTCACGTATTATTTATACAAGTAAGCATGACACCAGTTCTTCCTTTATGCTATGGGCACACTACGACCTAAAGTTGACCTAGGAAACAGAAGAAGACAGAGATTTCAGTCTGCAGGTGCCAGCTGTGAGCTCTAGCTCTGCAGGGTACCCTACCTTCTTCCAGAACTCCTCACTAACATGGAGAAATCAGATTAAAAGAGTCTAAAGGTCCTGTACACTCTAAATTTCTCTGAGGAAAATTCCTGCTAATGTCAAAGGATATCTAAATTTTTTAGAAATCACTTACGTAGATCAGAATATTGAAAAATATTAAAAACACTGTTCTGAACTGGCTGAAAAACTAAACAATGATGTCCTTTTATATCTTTTCAGATTATACTTAACTTAAAAGTAGAACACATACGTAATAAGCATTTAGTATGTTTTGTCTTTTAGAAAAAGAAGAAATCTGATGACTAACACCTGAAATTTCAATGTCCTAAAATGATATAAAACAATACTCTCTCTTTCTGAAAAAACTGGATCTTACTCACGTATGTAAATATATTTTAATAGTAAGCAGTTACCTTGAAAAGAGCTAGAACTAGAAATGTTTAACTCTAGAACTTCAACATTTAGAACCAGTCATTTCAATCAATGCTTTGATTTTAGAAATAGAAAAGGCCATCTTGGTTGAATCAAAATACACAAAAACAAAGCAAACAAAACAAAAACAAGAAAATCTCCCCATAGAGAGAAATATTAGAAATTTTTCTTTTGGGTCATTTGATTTCGAATTAAGACTCAAGTATCGAGTTGGTCAGGTAGAGAACACTTGTCCCTACACATTGGCATGACTCTCCCTCCCTTCCTTCACTTCTCTGCTCAGATATCATCATAAAAAGAGAGGACTTCCCCAATTACCTTGCCTACAACAACCCTCACCTCCCATGTCCTATCTGCTAACTGTTCGTGTCAACATCTGACATACTTTTACCACACAAGTTATTTGCTGTCTCCCTCTCCCAAAACATAAGATAGAGGCCTTTGTTTGTTTTATACATTATTGTGACCAGACCCTAGAATAGCAGCTGGAATTAGTTCTCAACAAATATTTAAATAAATGAATATGTGAATGACTAAGGAAATGGAAATAAAAGTCATTTCTGTTATTTTGGACTATAATATGACTTAGGCTTGCAGACTGACATATGCAAATATGGAAGTGTAGAGCATAATTTTGAATTTCATTTTCCATCAATGTCTGTTTACCTACTGATTATACATGACAAGCTACAAAGGGAGAAAAATCATTATTAGATCCCAACCTATCATCTATAACAACCTAAATGCAACTAATCATATGTTTAATTTTATATAATAGCTTTCAGACAGGAAAAAAATCTATAGGCACAATGTCATAAAAAATCTCCAGTGAATTTTGTACTATACCTAAACATATCCACATCAATATATAGTTACACTTAGATCTATAAACTGTAAACATATATTTAGAAATAACATTTCATTTACAGGTAGATCATTTTCAATCTAATGAAGAGTCGTAATTTAAAATTCACTAGAGTTATTGCTTTTTATGCATAAACACACACATTGTCCCCTAAAGGGAAAGAAACAAGCATATTCTCAATGATATCTATACACCAATATTAACTCTCAATGTAGCTAAACGAGCATAATATTATCCCCATTTTAGAGATGAGGAAGTAGTTCAGACATGTGCCTCGGTTGGGTGTGCACGGTCACACTGCTATTATGCAGTAGTGTCAAATAACAATCCAATCTGAATCTAAGGTACACATATACCAATGGTAAGCTACTATCTGCATATATAAACAGATATTTTCAGAAAACTTTTTACTGATGTGTAGTAGATACAGAAAAAGTGTATATAAGTGTGTAACTAGATGAATTTTCACAAACTGGACAGGCCCACATAAACACCCTGTAGCTCAAAAGCAAGAACATTGCCAACACCCAGAATCCTCGTGCTCCTTCCAGACATTATCCCCTTCCCCGAAAATCATTACTGCCCTGACTGCTAACATCAAAGATTAATTTGCTGCCTGGTTTTGTACGATATATAACCAGAAGCAGATATGAGATCCATCCATACTGCATTAACAGTAGTCATAATTCATTCATTCTATTATAAATACTGTCCTATGAACATCCTAATTTTCAATATGTTTTGTTCATTAGATTTATTCCTAAGTATTTTTATGAATGCTACTATAAATTAAATCATCTTTAAATTTTTTACTAATTTATAATTGGTAGAAACCAAGTCAATTTTTTTACATCAATTGTATAGCAATTGATTTTTTTATATTGACCTTGTGCTTGGGGACCTAGCTAAACTGCTTATTAATTTTAATAGTTCATTGATTCTTTTTAATTTTCTAGGTTCACAATCATGTCATCTGAAAATAAGGGTAGTTTCATTTCTTTCTTTCTACTTTTAATGCATCTATTTCTTTTTCTTAACTTATTGTCCTGGCTAGGACCTCCAATACAACATTTAATAAAAGTGGTCATGGTGGACATCTTTGTCTTGCTCCCAATTTCAGGGTGAAATTTTCAATCTTCTATTAAATATGATATTTGCTTTAGTTTCTTGGTAATCTTATTTATCAAACTAAGGTAATTCCCTTTTAATCTTAGTAAACCAAAAGTTTTAAATTATAAATATGTGTTTGTCAAATGCATTTTCTGTAGTGTTGTTCTTTTAATTGTGTATATAGCAAGAAAAACTAAACTAGAAATGTCTGTTTCACATAAATAGTACTTATATTAATGTAATCATCTTAAGAAACAGATCACAAAGTACATTAACACTTTTTATTAATCTACATTACAGCTTCTTTATTCTACTCTGCTAGCACTCAGATAAATTAGTATGGATGGATAAAGCCAGATGAGAAAACCCTAAGGCCCCAGTACACAGAGGCATAAACCAAAGAGAAGGTGCATCAGGCTATTGCATCTATCTTTCAATCCATCTTTTGGTCCTGGAGACAGTTATTCAAGTGGTCTAATCAAGCTGAAAGGATGGTTAGACAGATTTTCTAAGTGTAGAAATATAGGAATAGACACTGGAGGAAGAATAGCAGAAGTTGACAATAATTCATCTAAAATTATTTTCCAAGTTTTGAGCCACACAGTAGAAGCTGTGTAGAAATCCTGGATTGTAGTCATTTTCTTTTTTTTTTTTTTTGGAGACGGAGTCTCGCTCTGTCGCCCAGGCTGGAGTGCAGTGGCCGGATCTCAGCTCACCGCAAGCTCCGCCTCCCGGGTTCATGCCATTCTCCGGCCTCAGCCCCCCGAGTAGCTGGGACTACAGGTGCCCACCATCTCGCCTGGCTAATTTTCTTGCCGTTACTGCTGCTGCTGCTGCTTCACTTCCTTTTTGGAGTCTTCTAAGATTTTTCCTTACTTTTCTACAAGTTTAACATCAACTTCTCTGCTTATTTTCCTTCTCCGCTCTACATTCCTGATTTTCGACCATCAGTCCTTCACTAAAGAATCACTTTCTTGTCCTCTACTTCTTAAGCAAGTGTTTTGTTATTTTAGACCACAGTTCTCCAAAGCAATACACTGGAGTGTGATAAAATATATATATATATGAACACATTTTATAATTATTTTTACCAAAAAGGTAATAACTGAAATTGGTCTTTTCACTGAACACATGCACCCTCCTGCCTAGCAGAATGCGCACTGGCGGGTATCCAGGAGAAAGAGTAGGGGCGGCATGACTCAGGACAGCCAGAGTGAACATCCCATGAGTTTCTGTAAAATTTCAGTATATTGCACATATATATATATACACGTACATATGTATATATTTGCCATAAAGCAGTTCATGTACACCTGGTTAAATGGATGTGCCAATTATATTATCTAGTTTCAACTAAATTAACAATAAAAAGGTAGACAAGTACCTTACAGATTCCAGCCCCCCCCCCAAAAAAATAGAATTATAGATAATGCAAATAACCAGGAGCAAAAAAAAAAAAAAAAAAAGTCAGTGTGATTCTGCTCCCCAGCTTCCTCAGTCACATTATAATGTTAAAAAAAATGCCAAGTTAAACACATTTGAAAAACCAGCTAAAAATATTGAAATTATGAAAACTACTACTGTTAAATGAATCTTACTATGTATTTTGCTGGATATTTTAGCAAGAAATACTAGGAAGCCATCACAATTAGCAAGAAAATTTAAAACTAAGTACCCACAAGAGAAAATTAAAATTCTTTATTTCATGTGACTCAGTTCAGTACTTCTCAACATTTAAGAAACTAAATGACAAATATTCAGAAGCCCCTGTGAGATTTCATATTTTACAGTAAAAGTCAGAAAACCACAAACCACTGGGGAAAACACTTTTCTCCCCACAGTAAAAACAGCTGAATATATTAAAACCACCACCAAAAAAAAAATGAAATTTTAATTTTATCAACAAAAGTAACACTGTCAATTTTAGACATATTGCAGAAAAGTTGAAGTAGTAAATGTTAGAACAAATACATCGTGGAGGTTGAATCCCAGTACAGTTATTTCAAAACTGACTCCACTCATGATCCAGATTCTGTTCCTATGAAGAAATATTCAAAAATAAGGTGGCAGGACCAGCTTGCAGCTCCCGCTAGAACAGACGGAAGAGCGTGTGGAGATACGTCATGAACATTTGCTCCAAGAACTACCAGGAAGGCTGAGAGTATCCAGAGACCCTTTGAAGGAACTGGATTGCCATTGCAGGCTTCCTGAGATGCCAAAAACACTGTGAGTTGGCTTGCTTTCTCAGCAGGGAGGCTGGTGGTCCAGGGCAAGTTCTCAGCACTGGTCACTGGCTCCTCTACTAGACTCAGTGCTGTTGGGGGAGCACAGTGGGATTGAGACAGCCCTTTAGGACTGCAGGCTGCATGGGAGTAGGGAGAGGCCTATGACTGCCAGCTTTCTCCCACTTCCCTGGTGACCTGTGTGACTCAGCAGATGCAGCCGTAATCCTCTGTAAACAGAACTCCACTGGACTGGGAACCACACCCCCATCCCTCACAGTGGCCACAGCAAGCCCTGCCCAAGGAGAGTCTGAGCTCAGACATGCCTATACCTGCCCCGACCTGGTAGTCTTTCTCTGCCCACCCTGGTTGCTGAAAACAAAGGACATAATCTCTTGAGAGCTCTATGGCCCTGTCCACCACCTGAGAAACCTGAATACTTAACCTGGTGACCCTAAGGCAAATTTGCATCCTCCCTATAGTACCATAGGTAATGCACTTTTGAAAGTGCCACCTCCTGGCTGGAGGTCAACCAACACAAAACCAGTACACTAAACAAAAATACAACCAAGGACCCAAGGACCAAGGCCCACTTCACTCCCCTGCTACCTCCACCAGAACAGGTGCTGGTATTCACAGCCGAAAGACCTAAAGATGGATCACATCACAGGACTCTTTGCAGAGACTCCTCAGTAGCAGCCCTGAGCCCAGTAGCTCTGCTGGGTGGCTAGACCCAGAATAGCAAAAACAATCACCACAGGTTGGCTCTCAGGAAACCCTATCCCTAGGGGAAGGGGGAGAACACCGTATCAAGAGAGCACCCTGTGGGACAAAAGAATCTGAACAGCAGCCCTTGAGTCTCAGATCTTCCCTCTGACATAGCCTACCCAAAAGAGAAGGAACCAGAAAAACAATTCTGGTAATATGACAAAACAAGGTAGATTAACACCCCCAAAAGATCACCAGCTCACCAGCAATGGATCCAAACCAAGATCAAATCTCTGAATTGTCAGAAAAAGATTTCAGAAGGTTAATTATTAAGCTAATCAAGGAGGCACCAGAGAAAGGTGAACTCCAAATTAAAGAAATCAAAAACATGATAAAGGATATGAAAGGAGAAATCTTCAATGACATAGATAGCATAAATAAAAAACAATCACAACTTCTGGAAATCAAGGACACACTTAGA
>NW_012102754.1:1580077-1629505 GCF_000951045.1 Mandrillus leucophaeus | reverse complement strand
GATAGTCTCGATCTCCTGACCTCGTGATCCGCCCATCTCGGCCTCCCAAAGTGCTGGGATTACAGGCTTGAGCCACCGCGCCCGGCCAAAGAAAAGAATCTTAACAGCTGTGAGGCAAAAGCATCAGGAAACCCACGAAGGAAAAACTATTACAGTAACAACAGATTTCTCAACAGAAACCCTACAAGCTAGACAGGATTGCGGTCCTATTTTTAGCTTCCTTAAACAAAATAATTATCAGCCAATAATTTTGTATCTGGTGAAACTAAGCTTCATAAATGAAGGAAAGACACAGTCTTTTCCAGACAAACAAATGCTGAGAGAACTTTGGCACTACCAAGCCGGCATGAGAACTGCTAAAAGGAGCTCTAAATCAAAACAAATCCTTGAAATACACCAAAATAGAACCTCTTTAATGCATAAATTTCACAGGATCTATATAACAATAACAATGAAAGAAAAAAAAACAAGGTATTCAGGCAACAAATAGCAAGATGAATAGAATAGCACCTCACATCTCAATATTAATGTTGAATGTGAAATGGCCTAAAGGCACCACTTAAAAGACACAGAATGACAGAATGAATAAAAATTCACCAAACAAATTTCTGCTGTCTTCAGGAGACTTACCTAACACATAAGAACTCACATAAACTTCAGATAAATAGGTAGAAAAAGATATTCCATGCAAATGGACACCAAAAGTGAGCAGGAGTAGCTATTCTTATATCAGACAAAACAAATGTTAAAGCAATAGAAGTTTAAAAAGACAAAGAGGGACATTACATAATGATGAGGACTAGTACAACAGGAAAATACCATAATCCTAAATATGTACACACCTAATACTGAAACTCCCAAATTTATAAAACAATTACTGCTAGTCCTAAGAAATGAGACAGATGCCAACACAATAACAGTGGGGGATTTTAATACTCTACTAACAGTGCTAGACAGATCTTCAAGACAGAAGGTCAACAAAGAAGCAATGGACTTAAACTACACCCTAGAAAAAATGGACGTACAAGACATTTACAGAACATTCTACCCAACTCCTGTAGAATATACATTCTATTCATCAGTATATGGAACATTCTCCAAGATGGGCCATATGATAAAGCACAAAATAAGTCTCAGTAAATTGTAAAAAATTGAAATTATATCTGGTATTCTCTCAGGCCACAGTGGAATAAAATTGGAAATCAACACCAAAAGGAACCCTCAAAACCATGCAAATACATGGTCATTAAATAACCTGCTCCTGAATGATCGTTGGGTTAACAATGAAATCAAGATGGAAATTTAAAAATTCTTCGAACTGAATAATAGTGACACAAGCTATCAAACCCTCCGGGATACAGTAAAAGTAGTGCTAAGAGGAAAGTTCATAGCATTAAATGCCTACATCAAAAAGTCTGTAAGAGCAGAAACAGACATTCTAAGGTCACACCTCATGAAACTGGAGAGACAAGAACAATTCAAACCAAAACCCAGCAGAAGAAAAGAAATAACAAAGATCAGAGCAAAACTAAACGAAATTGAAACAAACAAAAAATACAAAAGAGAAAAGAAACAAAAAGCTGGTTCTTTGAAAAGATAAATAAAATTGACAGACCATTAGCGAGATTAACCAAGAAAAGAAGAGAGAAAATCTAAATAAGCTCAACTAGAAATGAAACGGGATATATTTCTACTGATACCACAGAAACACAAAAAATTATTCAAGGCTACTATGAGCACCTTTGGGCACATAAACTAGAAACCTAGAGGAGATGGATAAGTTCCTGAAAATATAAAACCCTCCCACATTAAACTAGTAAGATACAGAAACTCTGAACAGAGAAAAGCAAACAATGAGATTGAAATGATAATTTAAATTGCCAACAACAAAAAAAAGTCCAGCAGCAGACAGATTCACAGCTGAATTCTACCAGACATTCAAAGAAGAACTGGTACCAACCCTAGTGACACTATTCCATAGAACAAAGAGGAAATCTCCCCTAAATCATTCTATAAAGCCAGTATCACCCTAATACCAAAATAGGAAAGGACATAACAAAAAAAGAAAACTACAGGCCAATATCCCTGATGAACATAGATACAAAAACCCTCAACAAAATACCCAATCCAACAGCATATCAAAAAGATAATCCACCATGATCAAGTGGGTTTCATACCAGGGACACAGATGGTTTAACATACCTGAGTCAATAAATGTGATACACCACATAAACAGAAAAAGAAAAATCAGACTATCATTTCAATAGATGCAGAAAAAGCATATGACAAAATCCAGCACACTTTATGATTAAAACCCTCAGCAAAACTGGCATAGAAGGGACATACCTTAAGGTAATAAAAGTCATCTATGAAAAACCCACAGCCAACATTACACTGAACAGGGAAAAGTTGAAAGCATTCCCCCTGAGAACTGGAACAAGACAAGGATCCTCACTTTCATCACTTCTATTCCACATAGTAGAAGTTCTAGCCAGAGCAATCAGACAAGAGAAAGAAAGAAAGGATATCCACATTGGCAAAGAAAAAGTCGAAGTGTTGCTGTTTGCTGATGATATGATCATATACCCACCACAAAGACTCATCCAAAAAACTCCTGGAACAGTTAAATGAATTCAGCAAAGTTGCAGGATATAAAATTAATGTACACTAATCAGTAATTCTGCTATATATCTATAGCGACCAAGCTGAGAATCAAATCAAGAACTCAACCCTTTTTACAATAGCTGTAAAAAATTAAATAAAATACTTAGGAATATACTTTACCAAGGAGGTGAAAGACCTCTACAAGGAAAACTACAAAACACTACTGAAAGAAATAATAGACAACACAAGCAAGTGGAAACATATCCCATGTTCATGAATGGGTAGAATCAATATTGAGAAAATGACCATACTGCCAAAAGCAATCTATAAATTCAATGTAATTCCCACAGAAATACCACAATCACTCTTCACAGAACTAGAAAAAAACACTCCTAAAATTCATGTGGAACCAAATAAAGAACTGCATAGCCAAAGCAAGACTAAGCAAAAAGAACAAATCTGGAGGTATCATATTACCCAACTTCAAACTATACTATAAGGTAATAGTCACCAAAACAGCATGGTACTAGTATAAAAATCGGGACATAGACCAATAAAATATAATAGAGAACCCAGAAATAAAGCCAAATACTTACTGTTAGTAACTTACTAATCAGCTACCTGATTTTTGACAAAGCAAACAAAAAACATAAAATGGGGAAAGGACACCCTATTCAACAAATGATGCTGGGATCATTGGCAAGCCACATGTAGAAGAATGAAACTGAAATCTCATCTCTCATCTTATATAAAAATGAACCAAAGATGGATCAAAGACTTAAATCTAAGGCCTGAAACCATAAAGATTCTAGAAGATAACATCAGAAAAACCCTTCTAGACATTGGCTTAGGCAAAGACTTCATAACCAACAACCCAAAAGCAAATGCAACAAAAACAAAGATAAACAGGTAGGACTTAATTAAACTAAAAAGCTTCTGCACAGCAATAGAAATAATCAGCAGAGTTGGCCAGGTGCAGTGGCTCACGCCTGTAATCCCAGCACTTTGGGAGGCCAAAGAGGGCAGATCACGAGGTCAAGAGATCGAGACCATTCTGGCAACAATGGTGAAGCCCCATCTCTACTAGAAATACAAAAGTTAGTTGGGCGTGGTGGCACATGCCTGTAGTCCCAGCTACTTGGGAGGCTGAGGCAAGAGAATCATTTTAACCCAGGAGGTGGAGGCTGCAGTGAGCCAAGATCCCACCACTGCACTCCAGCCTGGTAACAGAGCAAGAGTCCATTAAAAAAAAAAAAAAAAAAAAAAGAGGGAACAAAATAATGACATTCACAGCAACCTGGATAGAATTGAAGTCTATTATTCTAAGTAAAGTAACTCAGGAATGGAAAATCAAACATTATATGTTGTGACTCATAATTGGGAGTTAAGCTATGAGGATGCAAAGGCATAAAAATGATACAATGAACTCTGGAGACTCAGGGGAAAAGGTGGGAGGGAGCTGAGGGATAAAAGACTACACACTGGGTACAGTGCACACTGGTTGGGTGATGGATGCATCACAATCTCAAAAATCACCACTAAACAATGTATTCATGTTACCAAGCACCACTTGTTCCCTAAAAACCTATTGAAATAAAATAAATATTAAGATAAAAAAGAATGCCCTTTTCACAAAACTGGGTTCCAACTGTTTACTTCAAGAAGTGAAAATTTCTCTTGCATTTCAACTGTAAATTTATCCTGAACTAGATATCTAATAAAATTATTTTTAATAGATTGTTTAAAAAAACTGAAAAGGAAACCATTTTGGAGGAAGAGGTAGATTTTGCCTTGAAAGAGGCAACCTACCAGTTTTAATGATCAAGAACCACATAGAGAACTGAGCCCAGATAAAGAGTTAATAAAATAAACAGCCTTTTTGGGGGAACAACTTAAAGATTTTAAGATAAAAGTAATAATCTTACTTTTACATAAAATGCAGAGACAGATTTTCTTTTTTCAGGACCAGGTCAAACAAAAGACCTGGAGGGGCTGTGGGAAGCAAAGGACCACAGAGTTCTGAATGCCCACCCTGCTGGGAATAGAAACATGCTTGATCCAAATGACTTCAGGCCCAGCAAAGGACTCAGTTCTGATGAGACCACAGCAATTTCCTGGGTGAATTCCAAGCCACTTCATTAACAAATCAAAGCTTCACGATAGCAACGATATGAAATCGACCTAGGTGTCCATCAGTGAATAAATGGATAAAGAAAATGTGGCATATACACATAATGAAATAATGGCCATAAAAACAATGAAATCATGTCTCTTGCAGCAATGTGAATGAAAGTGGAAGCCATTATCCCGAGTGAAACAAGCCAGGCACAGAAAGACAAACACTGCATGTTCTTACTCATAAGTGGGAGCCAGAAAATGTGCTCATGTGGACGTAGAGTGGGATGAGAAATAATGGAGACTCAGAAGGGTGAGGGGGTGGGAGAGAGGATGAGAAATCGGTTAATGGGTGCAATGTATGTTATTCTATTGATGGATAACTTAAAAGCCCTTACTTGACCATTATACAATCTATGCATGTTTACCCCCAAAATTTGTACAAATAAAAAAAAAGAAATATTCAAATAATTATCTTTTCTGTGAGTCGTTAAAGAACAGATATGCTGGCTATGCATGGTGGCTCATGCTTGTCATCCCAGCATGTTGGGAGGCTGAGGCGGGTGGATCACTTGAGGTCAGGAGCTTTTGTGACCAGCCTGGCCAACTTGATGAAACCCTGTCTCTACTAAAAATACAAAAATTAGCTGTGTGTGGTTGCGTACACTTGTAATCCGACCTACTTGGGAGGCTAAGGCGGGAGAATGGCTTGAACTCAGGAGGTGGAGGTGGCAGTGAGCTGAGATCGCACCACTGCCCTCCAGTCTGGGCAACAGAGCAAGCAGCCATCTCAAAAAAAGAAGAAAAAGAAAAGATATGCTGAAGAAATAAACTGTGATATAAACAGATACAGACAGATATGCTAAAGAGACAAACTGTCATATATTCATATAATAGAATACTATATAGTAATTAAAAAAAAAAACACACTGATAAAAACGACAATGTGGATGACTCACAGAAAATGCACTGTGAAAACAGCCAGACATATAAGTAGAGGTATTAGTCTGTTCTCACACTGCTATAAAAAATTGCCCAAGACTGGGTAATTTATGAAGAAAAGAGGTTTAACTGACTCACAGTTCTGCATGTGAGTCACTGCTGGGGAGGCCTCAAAAAACTTCTAATCATGACAGAAGGGGAAACACGTCCTTCTTTACATGGTGGCAGGATAGAGAAGGAGTGCCAGCAGGGGAAATGCCAGATGCTTATAAAACTGTCAGATCTCATGAGACTCACTCATTATCAGGAGAACAGCAGGAGGGAAAGTGCCCCCATGATCCAATTACTTCCACCTAGTCCCACCCTTGATATGTGGAGATTATTACAATTCAAGGTGAGATTTGGGTGAAGACAGAGCCAAATCATATCAGTAGACATACTTTCTAATTCCTTTTATATGACATTCAAGAACAGGCAAAACTAATCAAGGGTGATAGAAATCAGAAGATCGATGAGCACTGTCTGGGAAGGGACTATGAAGTACCTTTCTAGTGTACTAGAAATTTTCTTTAAATCTATGTGTTGTTTTTACATGTGTAGACATCTATATAAATTCATTAAGTTGTATGCTTAAAATTAATGTACTGTACTGCACGCATGTTAAACCTCAATAAAAAGTAAATAAAATATAACAAAAAGATTGAAAACAATTTTCACACCTATTTAAACATTTTCTAAGTGAAACTCAATTGGTCATGAATCTATTAGAAACACAACATGTTCTGATTCGTTAGTAAGGATAGGCAACAATTCTGAGAAAATGAAATTTTACTAGACAAATTATTTTTTAGAACCCTTTGTGTAACTGGTGTACTGATTTGAAAATAAGTAAGTATTAATTTGGGAAACAGAGTCAATAGTGTACTTTCTGCACTCACTTCTATGTATTGTTTATGAAGTTTACTTTTCAGCTATTAAAACTAAGTAGCAAAATAAAACTTGAAGAAAATAAAAACAAAGTCACAGACTAGGATAAAATATTTGCAAAACATATCTGATAAAGGACCTGTAACCACTATAGTACTCCACAATGGAGTACTATTCAGCCATAAAAAAGAATGAGATCCAGTCATTTGCAACAACATGGATGGAACTGAACATCATTAGGTTAAGTGAAATAAGCCAGGCACAGAAAGGTAAACATCACATGTTCTCACTTATTTGTGTGATCTAAAAATCAGAACAATTGAACTCATGAACACATAGAGTAAAAGGATGATTACCAGAGGCTAGGGCAGTGAGGGGTAGGGGTGGGGGAAGGCGGAGATGGTTAATGAGTATCAAAAAACAGAATAAATAAGACCTACTATTTGATAGCACAACAGGGTGACTATAGTCAATAATAATTGTTTATTTTTAAATAACTTAAAGTGTGTAATTGGATTGTTTATAACTGAAAGGATAAACACTTGATGGGATGAATACCCCTTCTCCATGTTGTGCTTATTTCACACCACATGCCTGTATCAAATCATCTCATGTACCCCATAAATATATACACCTACTACGTACCCATAAACAATTTTTTTAAAGGACCTGTATCCGAAGTATACAAAGAACCCTTGAAGCTCAAAAATAAGAAAACAAACTACTCAATTAAAAATGGGCAAAAGATCTGAACAGATACCATGTCAAAGAAGATATATAGATGGCAAACTAGCACAGGAAAGGATACTCAATATCATACGTCATTAGGGAATTACAAATTAAAAGAATGAGATACCACCATACACCCATCAGAATGACTAAAATCCAACACACTGATAATATCAAATGCTGGCAAAAATGTGGAGCAATGGTGCTATGATTTGCATCTATCCATCCCTCCCCCAGCACAATTCATATATTGGAACCTAAGACCCAAGTAATAGTATTAAAAGGCAGGGCCTTTAAGAAGTGATTAAGTCGGAGTTCTGCCCTCATACACAGGATTAGGACCCTTATTAAAGGGCTTGAGAGAACTAAGGTGGGCCCTTCTGTTTCCTTCTGCCATTGGGAGGACACAGGAAGAGGCACCATCTTGGAAGCAGAGAGCAGCCCTCATCAGATACCAAATCTGCCAGTGCCTTGACCTTGAATTTCTTGGCCTCCAAAACTGTGAGAAGATAAATTTCTGTTCTTTATAAATTACTGTCTCAGCTATTTTGTTATAGCAGCAGGAACAGTCTCTAAAATATATAGAGAGAGATATATAGGTAGACATACATCTATATATTTTTAGAAATATCTATATCTATAGCTATAGATATAGATATATATTTTTTAAAGAAAGAATACCTAATGGTGCCGTGGCTAAGCACTCACTGTTCTGAAGAGAAAGGGAGGTAATTCAGCCCTTGGTGAGGGCATAGGTAGGAAGGGCGTCCCTGCCTCTCAGGGCCATCTCAGCCACTTTCTAGCTGGGGATCCTGGGCAAGTTTCTGCACCTCACCGGCCTAGTTTTTATTATCTGTACAGAGAGGGTTTTGAACAAATTATTTAGGTTGGTGCAAAGGTAATTGTGTAATTAAAAGCAATGGCAAAAACTGCAATTATACTTGCACCAACTTAGTATTAAGAATACTCTCATTCTAAATATTCTATGACTCAAAAAAGATTTGTTGAATGAAATTTAAGGGAACAACCCAAATCAGAACAATTATGTCTAACAGGAAAGGAAATCTTCGGGTATAATACAGAGTAAAGCTGTTAGGAGGCAGGAGAAGACAAACTAACATATCCAGAAATAGTTATGGTGGAAACTGTTAACAGAAGGGGAGGTAAATGGCCTATAATTTATTCACCTATTTATAGCTAGTAACTGGGAGACACCTAGAGAAGAAGACTGGATCAAATCCAGCGTTTGGGGTTTATATAGACTAAAGATCACTTTATTGTTTGCCAATCACTCATCTATATATCTGTAAGTAGAAAGAGTTGATACCTTACATTTCATTTAAAATGTTAATGCTGGATCACTGCTCTTTGGGGACTCATTTTTAAGTGTGCAAAAATCTGCAGGCTTTAACAATAAGATGCACATAAAGACATTTGAAATCTAAGTGATCTCTCGACATTTGACTAAAAGTCAAAGCAGTGGACCACAAGACAAATAGAACACTTCACCCATGAAGGTTGACTATTAGCTTTGTTTCATGATCTGTAAATGAGTTATTAAATGCCTCTATAAAGTTTTATTACTGTTTCAATCCCACTAATAACTGTCCTCACTTTAAATGTCCTACTGTTTGCTGAATATGGCAGTAATGTGCTTCAATAATGCTGCCCGACATTAGATTTTTTTCTCTCTAAAACAAAGGATATAAAAGAGAATGCGTTAGAGATACTATGCAGTACTGGTTCTATCAGTTAAGGGAAAAAAGAGCGAGCCAGATGTTAGCTGTCTGTCTTTGTATGGGTATAACCTGCTTGATTCCACATTTTCATCTTTAGTTCCTGAGTGTCAGCAGCCTAGACATAAGGGAATAAAAGTGAATGTATGTTTCAGCACATTATGAAAGCACTTACAGAGAAAACAATTTACATCTTAATAGCTTTCTTTCATTACATTAACTTCTCTGCTTTTCATCTTGGAGACTGCAGGAATGTTCACAAACATTGGCAAATGTGAGAAAGAATCACAGAATCTTGGAGCTAGAAGGGGCTCTAGAGGCCATAAGCCTGCCTCCCACCCGTGCTGGAATTGCTTCTCTGTTCAGTCTCCCTTTGAGGCTGCTGGGGCACTCACAGTACAGACCATTCATTCACTACGTCCAGAAGCTGGCCTCTACAAAATTCAATCTTCAACTTGTTAGAATGGTCTTTCTTATGTTGAATACAAAGTGGCTGCCCTAGAACTTTCACTAGGATTCGGGGTCCTGCCTTTCGGAGCTTGTCACAGCAAGCACCTCCTCTGTGCCTCACGGGAGAGGCAGACACATATCTGAAGACATCCCTTGGAACTCTGACTAGTCACCCCACCTACAAGTCAAACATCCTAGCATCTTCCACTACTCTTCAGAAGGAGTGGTTCCTACTTGCCTCACTACCATGGGTGCCAAATGATAAGCAGTCTCTAATTTCATTTGCAATATTTCCTTTAAAATGTTCCACTAATAATTAAACTCAACCTTCTTCCTCATACAGAAGAGACATTTGATGTACCACAGTTGGGACACCATACAGTTGTCCCTCCTGAAACACAGTGTGGTAGGGAATTTGAATTTGAAGCACACATGAACGTGTAGGGAAAACAGGGGCAGGAGAATCAAGGTCAATTAATGAAAGCCTTAAACATCAGACACAGAGCACACACGAATAAAAGAAACACTGTGTACATTTTATTCATTTTGCATTAGCAAAATGGAAACATTAATATATCTTTTACCTGACTCAAGTTTGAGAGGAACTTTTCAGGGTCTTCGGACCCTACAGTTTCAAGGAGTTGCCTCTAAATTGAATTACTATTTTGTAAGTTGCATATATATCAACTTAAATTTGGTCTTTGTAGCCAAAATAGCTGGCTGTTCACAAAATATTCATGCACTTCTTTCCAAACTGTGGAATAATTACTGGGAAATGTTGCTCAATCAAGCACTAAATTACCAAAAGTCTCTGCAAGGCTACCTCTCACCAGTGGAATGTGAACAAAAGACACGTGTCATTTTCAGCTGGGGTTCATTTTTAACTGTGGTAAAATATACATGCCATAAAAAATGTACCATTTTAACTATCGTTTAAGTATATAATTCAGTGGCATTAAGTACATTCACAGTGTTGTGTAACCCTCACCACTATCTCCAGAACATTTTCATCATCTCACACAGAAATCTCTGTACCCATTAAACTGTAACTCCCCATATTCTCCCTCCCCCCAGCCCCTGGTAAGCCCTGTTCTACTTTCAGTCTCTATGAATTTGATTTTTCTAGGTACCATACACAAGTAGAATCGTAACAATATTTGTTCTTCTGTGTTTGGCTTCTTTCAGTTAATGTAATGTTTTCGAGGCTCTTCGATATTTTCTATCTCAATGTCTTTTTATGGCTGAATAATATTTCACTGTATGCATATACCACATTTGGCTTATCTCTTCATCTGCCGATGGAGACATGAGTTGTTTTCATCTTTCAGCTATTATGAATAATGCTGCAATGCATATTTGTGCATATTTGTATATGTGTTTGAGTCCCTGTTTTTAATTCTTTGGGGAATATTATAAGAGAACTGCTGAATTATATGTAATTCCTTATTTAACATTCTGAGGAACCACCATAAAATTTTCTACAGTGGCGGAACCATTTTACACTTCTACCAGCAATGTGCAAGGATTCCAGTTTCTCCACATCCTCACCAACATGCTATTTTCCATTGTTTCAATAATAGTTATACTATACACTAGGTGAAGTGGTATCTCATTGTGGTTTTGATTTGCATTTCCCTAGTCACTAAAGATACTGAGTATCTTTTCAATGCTTAGCAGCCATTTGTATATTGTCTTTGGAGAAATGTCTACTCAAGATCTTTGTCCATTTCTGAACTGGGTTATTTGTTTTTCTTTTGTTGAGTTGTAGGAATTCTTTATATATTCAGGATATTAATTCCTGATCAGATATCTGATTTGCAAATATTTCTTCTAGCTAGGATTGTTAAGTAGCTGTGCCTTTTCCACTATTTTATTCTTCTGCCTGATGTAGATGATTCTAACACCCTAGGGAACAAGGGAGCCATGAAATGGAAGAAGCCAGGTACCACATGAAAGAAAAACACCCACTGACCAGGAGTGCCGCACATTCTACCGTTACACTACTGATAAACCAACTTTTGTGCTGATACGCTGAAATTTTAGTTTCTTTTTTCTACCAGCTAGCATTACCCAACCTAACAGAGTCCTTTGTCAATAGGTTCCCAGTCCTTCTGATAGTATGATCTGGGAGGTCATGATTTCCATCTCCCAGATCTCATCTTCATTAATATCTCATATATGGTCTCAGGCCTTCACTGATTAGACCTTCCATTTTTTTTTCAACTTTCAAAAACACAGCATCATCATTTTGTCTAGAGAGATATATGTAGTTCTCAAATTCTTCAATTCCGCTTTTTGAAAATCAGATATTTCCCACCCTAAAACTCTTAGGCACCTCTGTTTCTTTGTAACAATGGCTCTAAAATCCTATTTGTGGATTTTTCAGTACTCTGCATAAGAATCTATTTGGGTTGGTAAAGTTGAACTCTATTTAAAACAGGTGATATGGTCTTGAAATCTAATCACTATCTTCGATTTCCCTTCAATCATTCTCAAGATCTGCTTATATGGTCCCATGTGAAGATCACTCAGCTATTTTTAGTATTTACTTTTAAATACACTAATTCAGTTATTATACATGACAGAGTTACATGCAATTATCATTTAATCTTCAACACAAACATATAAAATAGGAATCAATATCCCTGGGGAGATTAAGACCCAAAGGATCTCACCAAATAAGTTGTATGTTCTAGATTCAGACGCAGCTATTTCAATTGCCATGCCATGTTACTGTCTTTCATTCACATGCTAACTTGCCAAATTTTCCTAAATAGACTAATATCTTCTTGGAAGACAACTTCAAAAAAGGATCTTTCTGTTGCTCTTTGTGGTTTTTATAAGAGGCACAATTCATTGTATGCTATTCTCTGATACTATCGTAAATTTATACATAGTGTTATATGTCCCTCCTTGCTATTTTACACGTTTTAAATCTAACATACTGGTTAAATGTCTTTCTTTTTTTTTTTTTTTGTTTTGTTTTTGGAGACAGAGTCTCACTCTGAGACACCCAGGCACAGTCTCAGCTCACTGCAGCCCCCGCCTTCTGGGGTTCAATTAATTATCCTACCTCGGCCTCCCAAGTAGCTGGGATTACAGGCACATGACACCACACTCAGCTACTTTTTGTGTTTTTAGAAGATACGGGGTTTCACCATGTTGGCCAGGCTGGTCTCAAACTCCTGACCTCAGGTGATCCACCGGCCTCAGCCTCCCAAAGTGCTGGGATTACAGGCATGAGCCACCGCATGCCTGGCCAAATGTCGTCTTCTTTTACATTTAAAAAAACACCTTTTCTGATCATTGATAATATGGCTTTGATATTTCAGAATATTTTAGACATTAAGAAACCTAGGCAAACACTAGGCAAAAAGCTTTTGGGATGAGGATTAATAACACAGAGGCCATTCTATCTCAACGAAATATTAAAGAAAAATGGAAAGTTCTCGTTAGTAACATCTTATTCTCCATATTTCAAAACTAAGGTCAGATGATATGACAGAACTGAAAATGAAACAACTGCTTGAAAGTTTTTAGGTCACAAAATTGGTCCATTAAGTCCAAATTATGGTCTCAGTCTCTGCCAGTGATTTTCATTGTGTTCCAAAGCAAAAGGATCTGCCCCAGGGAACTCAGCCAGCTGAGTCCCGAGAGTATGCCATTATCACGAGAGGAACTGGGTAAGAACTGGTGAAAAAACAATCAGCAGATCAAGGTTTTGTTTGTATGTTTTGTTTTGTTTTGTTTTTTCAGACAGAGTCTTGCTCTGTTGCCCAGGCTGGAGTGCAGCGGCACGATCTTGGCTCACTGCAACCTCCACTTCCCAGGTTCAAGCGATTCTCCTGCCTCAGCCTCTTGAGTAGCTGGGACTCCAGGCATTCGCCACCACGCCCACCTAATTTTTATATTTTTAGTAGAGACCGAGTTTCAACATGTTGGCCAGGCTAGTCACGAACTCCTGGCCTCAGGTGATCCACCTGCCTCGGCCTCCCAAAGTGCTGGGATTACAGGTGTGAGCTACCGTGCCCAGCCCCAGATCAAGTTTTATTCATTTTGGTGGTCCTAAAAGAATCCAGCACATAATATCTTAGTAGACTATAGATTATATGTAAGACATAATGTCTTACACATATTAGGTTCTCAATAAAGATACATGGAGAGAAGGAAGGTATCACTACTAATAAGGTCAAAAGTGGGACAACACATATGGTACAGGGCATCTGGGACTGAGACTGTGGGCAGAGGGCATTTCTTCTAGAATCTAGAGATGGATGGTGGTAATGGTTGCACAACAATGTGAATGCACTTAATGTCACAGAATTGTAGCATTAAAATGGTTAAAATGGTAAATTTTATATTTTATTACAATAAAAAATAAATACTTGTATAATACATTTTTATGGATTTTTTTAAAAAAATCACATGAGATATCACTTCACACCACTAGAATGGCCACAGTTAAAAAGAGAGATAATAAGTTTAGGAGAAGGTATGGAGAAACTGGAGTCCGTACACATTGCTGGTGGGAATGTAAAATGATGCATCCACTTCAAAAAACAGTCTGGCAATTCTTAAAAAAAAATTAATCATAAAGTTACCATATGATCTAGCAATTCCACTCCTAGGTATATATCTAAGACAAATAAAAACATATCAACAAAAAAACTTGTACATGAATGTTTCTAACAGCATTATTCACAACAGCCAAAAAGCAGAAACAACCTATATTCTATCAACTAATGAATGAACAAAATATAGTATATTCATATAATAAAAAAAATTCTGTAATCAAATGAAATGAAGTACCAATACATGCTACAATTTGGATGAACCCTGAAAATGTTATACAAACTGAAAGAAGCTAGCCAAAAAACCCCATGCTGCATGATTCTTTTTATATGACATGTCCAGAATATGCAAATCTATAATGACAAAGTAGCTTAGTGGTTGTCTAGGCAGTGGGGAATTAGGGGGATGCAGTGAGTGACTGCTACAAGCAGAGTTTCTTTTTGAGGCGACAAAAATGTTCTAAAATTTATTGTGTCATGAATATACTAAAAACCACCGAATTATACACTCTAAATGCATGAACTGTGTGGTATGTGACGTACATCTCACTATAGCTATTTTTAAAATTAAAGCAGTGGCTGTACGGTAGTGAAAGTGCAGAAATGAGTGATGTCATTTACTAAACTAGTCTCCCCTTTCGTACTCCTCCATCTTCTTTCTCCCACCTCTTATTCCTTTGAATGGACTTTCAAAGAGATGCACAATAGTGACCCTGGAAACAAGTCAATGGCCAACTAGGAGTTCAAAAGAAAGTACAGAAGAAACCAGTCAGTACCATAATCCTTAAAATTGGCTGTCCTTGTTCTCCTCCAGTCTTTCCTCAATTCCACAGTACTCAGGATTAGAGCTGTATTTAAAATTGTCACCAAGTACAGAGTCCTTTGGCCTGAAGTCGGGCAGAGTCAGGAACACACCTAAGAAAGGAAAAAGGGCAGCCGGGCACGGTGGCTCACGCCTGTAATCCCAGCACTTCGGGAGGCCGAGGTGGGCAAATCACAGGTCAGGAGATCGAGACCATCATAGCCAACACAGGGAAACCCCATCTCTACTAAAATACAAAAAAATTAGCCAGGTGTGGTGGCGCATGCCTATAGCCCAAGCTACTCGGAGGCTGAGGCAGGGGAATCGCTTGAATCCAGGAGGTGGAGGTTGCAGTGAACCAAGACCGCGCCACTGCACTCCAGTCTGGCGACAGAGCAAGACTCAAAAAAAAAAAAAAAAAAAAAAAAAAACCAAAAAACCAAAAAACCGAGGAAGAGGGGTTAAGCCTGAGATAAAGATGGTTAGCCAAACTAGGTGAAAGATGAGACTTGAGAGCATTGCTGGAAGCTATAACAGCGTCCAAATAAATATTTCAGTTCCTAAAATATCTTTTTCTATTCTCTGCTGTGATCCAGTCCATACGACTATCCAACTGGGGGAATCTTTGTAACTAAGCAGATGAAAGATACGTGAGAGGCATCAACTCTCTCATATTTCTCACAGAGCACCTCAGTAAGGCTAAAATCCTCATGCATGGTGAGAAGGGGAAGCAGGACAGCAAGGAACACTATGACTATTAATGTCTAGCATTACCTGTTCCTAAAGAGTCTAAAACAAGTTTGAATTTCTTAACTGAATAGCAAGAAAAAAATTATTTTGATGCACATGCTCAATGTCTTCTGCTTCTCTTCCTGATCCACTCTCCACCCAACAGCTGACCTGTATGGATGGCATCAATGGACTCTCCTGTCTTCTGGTCCAGGCACAGGGAGCCATTGGCAGGAAATCAAAGGTCAGGACAAGAGTGAGGCCCGGTCCCCCTCCCAAAGGGCATAGTTCCTGTAAAACAGCCCTTTCCAGGCAGCTTTCACTCCAAATTCCATCATCGTTCCCTTACTGTGTCTTGCACATGACTAACTTTTTCTGCATGAGCATCAAATACTCCTTTCCCTGTCCTTGATGGCTAATATTGTCATTGGAATATGTCACTTTGTATCTGTATTTCCTAGGATACAATGTGCCCTTTCTATCTGCATTTATTTATGGAACATTTGCTTTTCTATTTTTAACTCTTTCATCTGTCTGGTTTCCTTTCACCTCTTCTGTAAAAACACTAATCATGCTTATGTTGTAGCTCCTTTGTCAATGACATCTCTCCATCATTGTCTCTATGCACATTTTAAATCACCGTTTCATTTCCTGTCATTTTGTGTGACTACCTAAAGCCTATCTGCCACCTCCCTGAGGACGCTTTCAGTTGTGCTTATTTGGTCTTTTGCAGCTTCTAGTGTGGCTCTCATCTCAGTGATCTATAATGTTCAGTGGTATTAACATTCCCTACTTCCATGTCTTTCTAAGCGCCCCAGTTTGTTCCTCATCTCCTTCTCTGTCTCACACCTCCTTTGTGCTCCTGAACCTCTCATTGAACTCTTTTTTTCTAGCGTGAGTGTGTTTGCATCTCTTACAGGCTATGTATGATTCTTCTTTTTCTCTTGTATTATTTGTCCTTTCTCTGCCTTTTGTATAAGTTTCCTCCCTCCAGTTTTTATGTACAGGTTCCTTCCTGATTGTTACTCATCTTTGAAAAAGAACAGGCACCAGCTGAAGAAGTGTGGAGAGGGACGGAGCCAGAGGTGTGCATAGAATGAGATGGAGCCTCCGTTTGTGCCTGTTTTTTCAACACTCAAGGGACCCATGTGGCCACAGCTAAGCCAATTCAGCCATAAGGTCCTCTCTAGTTCTGCCTAATGTGCTTCCTAAGATCACTTTCTTCTGCTTAAAAGCAAGATCAGAGATGACAGAAACGGTCTATCGGCATGGACTCTCCTGCAGCACTCAACTTCGCCTGGCTTCCCTAATGCCCTTGCAATTCTGAAGAGTTATCACCATAGGGACATGACTGCCTGGCTGCCCTGTATCTCATTACTCTCACCAAAGACTTTTTAGATACATGTTTCAGGACTGCAGCACTTGTTTGAGGGGTGGAGGGGAGATATATACCTTGCTCAAAATCTACAGAAGCATATACTGCCCGTATTTCTAGAGAATTCACAATATTTGGCCAGTATCCTTCGAAGGCTTTGGCTCGGAGTGTTGCAGGGTTTTTAAAAAATATCCTTGAAGATGGAATTGTGTTTCTGTTGTTTTATGCAGGCTTGAGCATACGAGAGGAAAATAAAAGTGACACTTTTTTTTCTATTACTTTAACCAGAAACATTTGAGAAAGTCTAAAAATCAAATCTTCACTTCATCTACCAAGGAGTTATTGTTTACCAAAGAAGCTACCAAATAGTGGTAAAAATAATAGCTATTATTTGTTAGAGTCCATTACATCAAGTGCTTTACATACATTATCTCATTTAAATCTTACCAACTTTGTAAAGACTTAAGCTTTATTTTTATCGACAAGGAAACCAACTTCGCAGCCCTCCTGTGAGGACAGAGGAGGAAAACATGTGCACAGCTTTGCACGTAATGCCACACACACACGACACGCTCTACAGCTCGTTTCTCCGTCACACCTCAAGAGGATTCGGCAGCTTGAGATTAAGAAGCAAATGCACAGAGCTGCCCAAGTACAAAGTATTACTAGGGGAAACAAGGGTAGAAATTCTGAGAATGTGAAAAATATCACTAATACAGTAACTAATATTTCTGTGACGCTTACTATGTGTGGGACACGGGTCCAAATGCTTTATCCACATCAACTTGTTTAGCTTTCATCACAACTCTAAGACAACGGTGAGTGGGTATACTACTATTACCCTCATCATATGGGAGAAAACTGAGGGACAGACACAATAAATCCCCAGTATAGGGCTACACCAGTGGCATATGCCAGAGCCAGGATTTTCAAAGCGTGGAAGTCTGGCTCCAGACCTTTGGTATCAACCACAATGTAATGTCATCCACCTAATTCTTTAATACTAAACTCAGGTACAAACAGCTTTGGCTATTTAATAGCACCTTCCTATCTACTATTTCATTGTATCCTCACAATAATACCTTTGCATGAGCATAAAAAAATTTTCAAAAGCTAAATTTATTTATTGCAGATTTGTTATACTCTTCCAACTTGGATAACCACACTTTTCTTTTAGCACACTTACATAATTAGGATTTCTAATAGCTTTTAAAGAACATATTTTATAATACCATAGTTTTGTGATATAGTTAAAACAGAATAGTTTTATAATATTTCCTTAAAGAAGATGAAAAGATAAAGTTTGACCCTGGAAGGCCATCAGAAAAGATAAAGTTTGACCCTCGAGAATTATAAATGTATGACACAGCTATGTGGTTAACCACATGTAGGACAATTATCCACTACAGAACTGGGACTAAGAAAACAGATTATTTGAGTATGTATGAGATTCCATGTAGCCGATGGAATTTCAAATCTCTACATTTTTTGTTTTATGGAAGAAAAATTCAAATAGTATACTCTGTCATGGAGTAGGACACAGAAATAACCAGATAAGACAGGAGACTGGCCACTACCTCTAGGCAGACTCACCCTCAAGAAGCACAAACTGACAGACAATTCAAGCTGGAAATCACTTTTTACTCCTACACTGAAATATTCTCCCAATTCCTGCCTTCTCAAGTCAATATATTTTATGGTTTTCTGTTAGAACCTAAATCTAATCATATACTTGATCAATAGAAATGTATTGAAACAGACATTTATATATAAGGAATTCATTTTATAGCCTACTTGTTAGAGAATGTTTCAGTAACTATAGCATCTTTTCAGAAGGGGATCTCAAAAGTCTCAAAAAATTTATTTACCTGCCAAGTACCTAGATGAGTCAAGTATTACTGTGGCTACTTTACAAGCAGGAAACCAAGTAAATGAAAAGTATTGGCTTTTCCACTGATTCAATAAGCACAGTAAATTGTTGGTGAGCATTAATATGAACATTAAGACCAGAGATGAAAGATATACTCTGTAGCAATATAAGCCAAAAGAAAACCTTGCCTCCTATTACATGATTCCACTAAGGATCTCATGATTCCATTCAGAGATAAAACACTGTCACGTATATATTGAGTTCAATAAAGGATTTTCCAGTTACCCAGTTTTGTCTCATTCTTACCTGCAGCATTGAAAAATAAAACTGCAATCTGTTGTTGTCCAAGAAAGAAGGCATATCCTTACATAACTATTGGTTACTGGGTTTAACACCTGGGTGATGAAATAACATGTACAACAAACCCCCGTGACACATGTCTACCTATGTAACAAACCTTCACATGCACCTCCAAACCTAAAATAAAAGTTAAAAAAAAAAGATTCCTTGTTGTTGCCAAGCTTTAACTCAACTTTATCTTTAAGTATTAGCTTAGCAGAGAAGAGTTCCCAAAGCATCTTGAGAGAAAGGAAGAGCCAACTTGGCATACACTTTATACCATTCTTAAATAAAGTTTGGTAACATTACCTTAATGAGTAACTTCATGTCAAATTCAAGCAATGCCCATTTTGTATAATTAAAGTTCAATATTTTGGGGGGAGTATTCTTCCTTATATTCACACATTTCCATGATTCATTAAAATAAGAAAAATTTCTAAAAGTTGGAGCAAAGCTACTAAATTAAATTTACTCTTCAGTATCATTAGAATTTGCTTCAGAGTCAAACCTTCATGTAGACATGTTTAAATACTCTGAAGCAAATAGGGGCAATTTGTTAATGCAAAGTTTTAGCAATATCAAGGTAGTAAGAAACAAGGCAAGTTCAAACACCTGATGAAAATTAGCCTGTTATCTGAACATATAAGAGCTTCTTGAGTATTGATTTGTTGTTGCTGTTGAGGGAGGGGTCTCACTCTGCCAACTAGGATGGAGTGCAGTGGCACAACCTCAGCTCACTGCAACCTCTGCCTCCCAGGTCCAAGCAATTCTTGTGCCTCAGTCTCCCATGTAGCTGGGACTACAGGTGTGCACCACCCCGCCTGGCTTTATTTTATTTTTCCATATTTTTAGTAGAGGCAGGGTTTCGCCATGGTGGTCAGGCTGGTCTCGAACTCCTGGCCTCAAGCAATCCACCTGCCTCAGCCTCCCAAAGTGCTGGGACTGTAGGCATGAGCCACCATGCCCAGCCAGGTACTGATATTTTCAGTTAGATTATTTTTGCCTTTTCTATTAACATTGAAATGTATACATTAATGTGAAGTGAAAGAAGCCAGACACAAAGGCCAGGTATTGTATGACTCCACGTATATAAAATATCCCAAATAGGCAAATCCATAGAGATTAGTGGTTGCCAGCAACTGGGAAAGGAGTGGATGAAGAGTGCCTGGTAAGGGGGTACGTGGGTTTTTTTGCAGAGATGAAAATATTCTGGAATTACATAGTGAAAATAGTTGCACAGCCTTGTGAATATACTAAAAAATACACTGAATTATGTACTTTCAAACTGATGGATTTTATGGTATGTGAAGTATATCTCAATAACAAACTATAAGTTAAACAAATGAAATTTCACTAAATACAGAAGTGTAAAATATTTTCTTATGAAATACATTTTTTCTAGAATTACCTTAAAAAACTTAAAACTATGAACCCTTAAAATCACCACAACTCTAAGGAAGGAGGACACAGAAACTGCTATAAAAACACATTCAAAAAGATAGGTTTCCGAAAACTGAGGTGAAATGTCTGGGACCATCAAGGAAATTAAGTCAAGGCAGTCAGGGAGTAGCACTGGGCCCTTACGTCATGAAAGACTAAAATGATTATTTTGGTGGCATTGACTATGGCCACTGAGTGCATTTAAGGATTAGTAGGACTTCATCTAGAACCAAACAGAACTGTACTAGAACCCAACTTTATTGGTCCATTGGAGCTACCCCACCTAAACTGCCCTAACGCTGGCAATTTGTTAATGTAATGTCACAGCCCAGCCTACAGCTGAGTTCTCTGCCAACCTACAGACAAGAGTCAATATAACAGATAATTTTTGCTTCATTTCACTGAGTTACAGTGGTTTGTAATTCAACAACAGCTGACACAACTTGAAAAACAACTAGAATAACTGAATACATTCTCCTCAATAATGAAGTAAAATGAATTTTTATTTATTTATTTTTTTGGAGACGGAGTCTTGCTTTGTTGCCAGGCTGGAGTGCAGTGGCATGATCTCAGCTCACTGCAACCTCCACCTCCCGGGTTCAAGCCATTCTCCTGCCTCAGCCTCCCGAGGAGATGGGACTACAGGTGCACGCCACCAAGCCCAGCTAATTTTTGTATTTTTAGTAGAGACAGAATTTCACCATGTTGGCCAGGATGGTCTCGATCTCTTGACCTTGTGATCCACCCACCTCAGCCTCCCAAAGTGCTGGGATTATAGGCATGAGCCACCACGCCCGGCTCATTAAATGCTGGGAAGAGCAGTAAGAAAAATCAGCAGAACTTGTTGATGTGGTAGGAGTACACAGGTTCATTTTTGTCAAAACCTATTTGAAAGCATTAAAATCATTTGGGAACCTGTGATTGTCTACCTATCTCTCTACCTTGGTTGGCTAACTTGTATAGATTAGACCAGTGGTTTGGGAAACCAATTCAGAGGAGTGCCTAGAAGCTTCCCAGGTGAAGCTATAATCATAATCTAGGTTAGAAAACCATTGCAGTAGACTCAACTCCCACCAGACTGGAATCTCTTGTATTCTGTCGTCTTGAGAAATTACTGTGTGAATCTATCTGCAACCACACATTCTACAGGCTGTTCCGCTGATATGCCAGGTGTGCTCCCACCCTGAGCTTTTGCACTTGCTGTTCTCTTCCCCTGGGTATCTGCATGGTTTGCTGCTTCACTGTCTCAAGCTTTTATTTAACAATCACCTTCACCATGAGGCTACCCAGTGTAGGACTTCAACCCCTACTCCCATCCAGATACATCATATCCCCTTTCTTCCTTTTATTTCTCAGTATTTATTAACTAACATCTAGCATCATCTAACAAACTTATCATCTATTAATTTTGTTTGTTGCTTATTTTTTCCACTAAAACATAAGCTCCATGAAGGCAGGGATTTTTGTCAGTTTTATTCATTGCTGTACTCTTTGCACATAGAACAATGCCTACCATACAAATATCTGCTCAATGACTTAATGAACTAGATCTGGGGTGGCAAACCCTAGATCTGGGATAAAGTTTTACTGGAACACAGTCACACATTCATTTATATATTGTCTACAGCTGTTTTTGTGCTACAAGAGTGGATTTAAACAGTTGTACCAGAGACTATATGACCCATAAAGCTTAAAATATTTCTTGTCAAGACTTTTACAGAAGAAAATTTGCCAATCCCTGAACTAGATGCACCAATCAGAATGTCATGTAGAGTTCCAATTCCAAATGTTTAAGGAACTGTGGTAGATTAAAGATGGCCACATATTCTTTGTGGTTCCTATCATTAAGAGCTGGAGTCTCTTTCTCCACCTCTTGAACCAAGGCGGCTTAGTGATTTCCCTCAACCAATAAAATGTGATGAAAGTAACATGAGATTTCCAAGTCTAGGCAGTAAGAGGCCTTGCAGCTTCCACTCAAGCTGTCTTCAAATACTGCCACCATGTTTACAAGCCTGAGCCAGCCTCCTTGAGTATAAGAGATCATGTGGAGAGAGAGGTCCACCCCCCACACTGAGGCTCCAAGCTTGTGAGCAAGCCCAGCTGACACTGCGGAGCCCGGACCATGCTGCCAAAGCACACAACAGCAAGCAAGTAAGTGTTATTTTAAGTCGCTTAGCTTTGGATGGTTTATTGCATAGAAGTTATTTGACACAGTAAGGCTTATTATGATTTTTAGATTAAATCCTTAATTTTCCCTTTTTCCTTCATGCACCTCCATACTACTCTGGGAGCAGCAGCCTCAATCTCAAATTATTTATTTACATGTAAGGTCCCTGTTACTTCAGTTAAATCACAATTTAATAACTAAATTTTATAAATATGTTGACATGTGAAGATTTGAGAGTAGTTTGGGAAGTGTTTGAATTAGTTATTGAACAGAGGTTGGCAAGCCATGGCCTTGTGGGGTAGCCACCTAATTCTGTAAATAAAATTTTATCAACACCAGTTATGGCCATTCTTTCACGGATTCTCTATGGTTCATCTTCATGCTATGTTGGCCAAATTAAGTAACAGCAACAAGGCAATATGGCCCACAGGCCTTAATTATTTACTATCTGGTCTTCTGCAGGAAAAGTTTGCCAACCCCTGCTGTACAAAGTTATTTTGAATGTTGTTCTTAAAAGTAAAGAAATATAAGAGCTATAAAGTACACTTTCTTTATTCTTAAAGACCAAACAATCCTTATAGTGATTTTCTGGTCCTTGAGTAAATACCAACTTAGACAGTTTAATAAAAAATCTAATAAGAAATGAGTAGTTTGATTTCTCACACTCCATAAACCAATGGAGACAAACATAACTTCTTTAAATGCTTCTTTAGAGGTGCCACAGTTTTTTGGTGCTGCAGTGTATCATGTAAATCCATTATTCTGACAGTGCTGCTGGTAAAACCGAAGCTGGAATTAATATCCATTATTGAAAGGTCATTGCACATGGATGAGCCAGCAGCCAGTTTAAAAATGTTAATAATGGATATTTTTCAAATATAAACAAAAGGTCTTACTTTGTTTTATAATTCTCTAAATGTTTCCTTTAAAAGAGAAAATGTTTAAGCAAAAAAAAAACAAAAAACAAAAAACTAAACTACATAATGCATTACATGCTGATAACATCAGTAAATATACTTAACAGTATTTCTACAGTTTGTGGCATGTCAACAGACACGAACTGAGGCAACAGACACTGAACTGAGGTCCTTACTGATATTACCTACCATACTTCATTGACTCTTAAGATGCCCTTCATCAGAAGGAACATAATTATTTTATATACTGCTAAGAAAGAAAGTGTGCTAATTACAGTATGTTGCATACTTTATCACTTAGAACTACAGCTTACACTCAATGCAAGTGCTCTTTGAGACTCATACGGTTTTTCTCATATACTGCCAATAAATGAGAAAAGTTGACACAGTAAGGTTTATTATAAATTTCAGATCAAATCCTTGGAGATATTTATAATATATATTATATAATATATATATTATATTTATAATGTATATTATGTTTAATGTATATTATATAGTATATTTATAATGTATATATTATATATAAAATATATATGGCAATATGTGAGAAAAAACATATCAAACTATATGTATGTGTGTGTATATATATACACATATATATATATACACATATATATACACACATACATATATACACACACATAAAGGGAAAACATAAGCAAAGTTAATTGATTAAGTTATTCTAAAAAGCTCTTCCCATTTGGAGCCTGCCTCTTATTTTTCAGTTAAGATTTAGCAATGCTTGCCTTTTTCCACATCCTTTGTTTCATGAGTATTGGTGCATAAGAGCACTGCTAAAACATAGTCTCCTGAGGTCTCTGGGTTTTCTTCCAGGGTGTTCACACCCATTCTGTATGGTTCAACATGTATGTTCTAGCAGCAATAATTATGTCACGACTACTACACGGAGACCAGTGGCTGATGCACTGATTTCAGAAATTCCACAACATGAAGAAAAATAATGTGTACCTCAGAATTCAGACTTATAACAACCTACCACTAACTCTTGGTGTGGGCTGAGGATGAAAGTCAGTTTGACAGTGTCTAACACAATGCAGTGAAGCACTTAAAGCAGAGAATAATCATTTCTACTTCTTTATGTACATTATAATAGCATCAGTATTAGAAATAGTACTGTATGTTTGAAATAGGGAATTTAATACTGTATGAAATGCAATAAATACACAAACCCATGATTGAGGCAGAATTGATCAAAAGCAAAGATTTACAGTAGACTTCATTCAGACCACACACACTCAACACCCACACAGTGGCAGGTGATCTGAGACTCCTCATGTGGCCATACTTCATGAATCTACATACACTCTGGGTTTACAAACACACATAACATCTTTAACCAATTTTGGAAAAATAAGCTCACACACTTAGCAGCCAGACCTGGTGGTCATTTCTATAGAGTGGACTCTAGACAGTTCAAGCCACGTGGGCCTCCCCACTGCTCTATAATCCACCAGCTGGGGCCAGGATAGAGTTTCTGACCTAAATGCACTCCTGCCTAGGAAGCCCCATACCCTTCTTTGCCCCACTAGATTCACATTCTGAACACCCTCCTCGACCTTAAGACCATCTGGGCTCATCACGTGTCTCTACTCATGCTGCAGCAAGAAGCTCAGGATTCTTAGGTCATCCCCCTCTTCTGCAGTCTAAAAAGCAAGAGGACTTGCACATCTCTTTCAGATGCCACATCCCACCCACTCCAGCTCCTGAACCCTTCTACTATGACTTTTGGAGCTCATAGCTATCAGCAAAATCCCTCAGATTGTCAACCGCTTTTCTATATGTTCCTCTTACCTTCCCACTCTATCTGAAACTGTGTCTCTTAGGGCTTTGTATCCTCTGCAGGATACAAAGTGATGAGTGATGAGTATTTCTCCATGAGAAGTGATAAGTATGTCTTCTCACATTCTGCTTTCATTGCTGGGCCCTGGTGACGTTGCCTTGTTTCACAATTCTGTTACTAGACTAAAAATTGACAAACATTTTCTTAAAAGGCAATATAGTAATTATAGCTGACCCTTGAAAAATGCAGGGGTGTTAAAGATGCCAACTGTCCTCCACACACCCCAGTCAAAAATCCCCTTACAACTTTTGACTCCCCCAAAACTTTACTACTAATATACTATTGTTGACTGGGAACCCTACTGATAACATAAATAGTTAACACATTGTGGGTTGATTTTGCATGTATTATGTATTATTAACTGTATTCTTACAACAAAGTAAGTTAGAGAAAAGAAAATGTTATCAAGAATATCACAAGGAAGAGAAAATACATTTACTGTTAAGTGTAAGTGGATCATCATAAAGGTCTTCATCCTCCACGAAGGATGAGGAGGAAGAAGAGGAGGAAGAAGAAGAGGGCTTGGTCTCTCTGTCTCGGGGTGGCAGAGGCTGACAAGGTGGAAGAAGTGGAAGGGCAAACAGGAGAGGCAGGCACACTCAGTGTAACTACATAAATACCTCATGATTTGTCTTGACTTTTTGCTTTTTCATTTCTCTAAAAATGTTTCTAAACAGTACCAATCCTTCTTCCACCATTTGCTTTAGTTTCAGTGCCCACATAAAAATAAATCCATGCTGTAAAAGCAGTCAAAAGCAGTCTTGAGTAACTGGAACCCTTCTGTCAGTTTGTTTAACGTCAATTTGTTTTCGGACACCGCTTCTACATCTTCTTCCTCGTCATCTGCCAATGGTTCAGAAGCACTCATCTCCATCAAGATGTCTTCTTTAAATTTCTCTGGTGTGGTGTCTATTAGCTCTTGAATTTTTCTAAGATTCATATCTTGAAACCGTTCACCTCCAATCTTTTTTTTTTTTTTTTTGCCATATCCACAATCTCATGATTTCCTTGATTGCTCTCCTATAAATCCCATGAAATCATGCACATCTGGACACAGTTTTTTCCAGCAGGAATTTATTGTTTTATGTTTGATAGCTTTTATGGCTTTTTCTACAACAGTGGCATCTTCAATGGTGTAATCCTCTCATACTTTCATGATATCCTCCGTATCAGCGTTCTTCCACAGAAAAACCATTTTCTTTCCATTGTCTTCGAAAATATTGACATTTTAAAAGTTTTTTATTGAGTAAAAAGCCTGTAATGAGTCCTAAAAAGTCCTATGATCCACGATCTAGAGGCTGAATTACAGGCACTGCATTTGTGGGCAAACAGACCATGCTGATACCTGTGGTGCTTAACTCATGGGGTTCTGGGTAGCCAGGACCATTGTTTAATACCAAAAGAATTGTAAAAGGCAGTCCCTTAAATGTAAGGTATTTACCATTTCCAGAAATAAAGCGTCAATGGGATCAATCCAGAAAAAGTGTTCTCATTGTCCAGGCATTCTTGTTGTGTAACTAAAAGACTGGCAGCTAGTGTTTTTTCCCTTCAAGGCTTAGGTGTTAGCAGTTTTATAAATAAGCCAAGTCCTGATCATAAAAGTAACAACATTTGCACAAAACAGTGGAGTTAGCCTATCCCTTCCTTCCTTAAATTCTAGCACTCACTTCTCTGCCTTACTAATAAAGAATGTCCTTTGTGGTATTTTTTTTTTTTTTTTCCAAAATAGGGCATTTTCACCTGCATTAAAAACCTGTTCAGGCAGATATGCTTTCTCATCAATGATTTTCTTAATAGTGCCTGGGAACTCATCTGCTGCCTCTTGGTCAGCAGTTCCTTCTCCTCTTTGTTACACTGACATTTTCAAAGCCAAACCTCTTTCTAAAAGTATCAAACCATCCTTTGCTGGCATTAAATTCTCCAGCTTTAGATCCTTCATCTTTTTTTTTTTTTTTTTTTTTTGCTTTAATCTGTCATATAATTACTTTGCTTTTTCTATAATCATATTAGAGTCTACAGATATACCTTTCTTACAGTAATCTTACACCAACATAAAAGCTGCATTTTCAATGTGAGATTAAAGAGTATATCACAAAAAGTTTTCATGCTTGCTGGCGTAGCGACAGTAGCAGTGTCATGAATTTCCCTTTTGGTTTTTTTCCTACAATGGTCCTTACATTGGATTCATTTATCTTGAAGTGGCAGGTAACAGCAGCAAACTTCAATCTACAATACATATCAAACAATTAAACTTTTTTGTTATAATGTCATGACTTTTCTCTGCTTGTTGGAAGCACTTTTAGCATAACTAGTGGCATTTCATACGGGTCCCATGGTGCTATTTAAGGCTTACAATATTACACTGAACACAATGAAAAATACACAAGAACATTGAGATCACTTTTTACCATGATATGCAACTTACTCAAGACAGAACTGCTCATGGGGAGATGATTAACATTACAAGGTATTTTAAATAGATCTCACAACACTTCAGCCCACCACAATTGCAACAGGAGGCAGCTACAAAATTATTATAGTAGTAAAGTAAGTATCACAGTTAATTTTACGCAGTTGTGATTTAATACTGCATTTTTACATTTGTTTATATTTCTCCCCATAAATGTCCTTTGTGGCATTTATGGAGAAAATGATGCCATGTATGGTCTATAAGCATGTGTATGCATGAGTTTTGATAAATTTCAACTTTTTATTTTATCTATTTAATTTTATTTTATACATTTTATTTAAGATAGATACAAATTTTAGATTTGTATATATTTTATGGTAGTCAATGATAAAATAGACTAGTATGGACATAGATTTTATGCATTCATGACATATCTTTTCCTTAGTTTTTTTTGTTGTTTTTGTTTGTTTGTTTGTTTTTTAGCAATTCTAGGCTATGTGGTTTGTCTGCAAGTTTTTACAAATTCTCATAAATCTCCTAAAATTCATCTGACATATTTAGAGAAACAAATCTACATATAAGTGGAATCATGCAGTTCAAACCATGTTGTTCAAGGGTCAACTGTATTTTAGGCTTTGTGTGCCATGCAGTCTTCATCTCAACTACTTAATACTGCCATTACAGCATAAAACCAGCCATTATCAATACACAAATGAGTGGACTTGTCTATGTTCCAAGAAAACTGTATTTGTAAAAAGAAGTAGCCGACAGCAGGCTACATTTACTGAATCTCAGATCACTACTCTGTACCATCTACTTGCTCTCCCCAAGTTGCCATGATCCTCAGATTATGAAATCTCTCCACCTTATTTTCTGAAGCTCACTGTTACCCTACTACTCTCTAACACTACCACTACCATAATCATTTGTGTGGTTTCTATTTCACTCCATAAAACCTAGAATGTGTCCAGGTTTGTGAAAACTTAAGCATATACAGTTCAGGAACAGGGATGGACTACAGGAAATAAAATTATGATTACTAAACTGCCCCTGTGTAAACAAGGACCCCAACACTTAAGCTCCATTGGCTTCATGGTAAATCCACCTGTAGTACTTAGAACTCTGACTCTAACCACTGAACACAAAATTTCAGTAGCTACTTACATCATATTACAGATAAATCCTTCCATGCCTCTCAACTGCTTAAGCTCCTGTCCTCTGGGACTTTTGTCATCCATCCCACCTCAGTCACACAATCCCATGCTTTCATAAGCCAGGAGATGCAAACCTCTGCCATCTCAATTTTAGGCATCTGACAACTCATCCACTATCTCAGTCAGTCAATAGGGCTACTAAGAATCTTAAAGGCATTGTTCCACAGTATCCCAGTTGTCAGCCAAAGTTAGAGGAGAATATTTTGAAGATATTTAAGGGTAGGATTTTTGTTTAATAGAATGAAAATCAGTAATTTACAGAAAACAATGTTTTTTATTTATTATTATTATACTTTAAGTTCTAGGGTACAAGTGCAGAATGTGTAGGTTTGTTACTTGCCATGGTGGTTTGCTGCACCCATCAACCTGTCATCTACATTAGGTATTTCTCCTAATGCTATCCTTCCCCTATCCCCTTATCCCCCTATCCCCTGACATGCCCCAGTGTGTGATGTTCCCCTCCCTGTGTCCATGCGTTTTCATTGTTCAACTCCCACTTAACGAGTAAGAACACGTGGTGTTTGGTTTTCTGTTCTTGTGTTCGTTTGCAGAGAATGATGGTGTCCAGTTTAGTCCATGTCCCTCCAAAGGACATGAATTCATCCTTTTTTATGGTTGCACAATATTCTATGGTGTGTATGTGCCACATTTTCTTTATCCAGTCTATCATTGATGGGCATTTGGGTTGATTCAAAGTCTATACTATTGTGGATAGTGCCACAATAAACATACATGTGCATGTGTCTTTATAGAAGAATGATTTATAATCCTTTGGGTATATACAGAGTAATGGGATAGCTGGGTCAAATGGTATTTCCAGTTCTAGATCCCTGAGGAATCGCCACACTGTCTTCCATAATGGTTGAACCAGTTTACACTCCCAGCAACAGTGTAAAAAAGTTGCTATTTCTCCACATCCTCTCTAGCATCTGCTGTTTCCTGACATTTTAATGATCACCATTATAACTGGTGTGAGATGGTATCTCTTGGTGGTTTTGATTTGCATTTCTCTAATGACCAGTAATGATGAGGGTTTTTTCCACGTTTGTTGGCTGCATAAATGTCTTCTTTTGAGAAGTGTCTGTTCCTATCATTTGCCCATTTTTTTGATGGGGTTGTTTTTTTCTTGTAAATTTGCTAAGTTCTTTGTAGATTCTGGATATTATCCCTTTGTCAGATGGATAGAGTGCAAAAATTTTCTCCCATTCTGTAGGTTGCCTGTTCACTCTGAGGATGGTTTCTTTTGCTGTGTGCAGAAGCTCTTTAGTATGATTAGATCCCATTTGTCAATTTTGGCTTTTGTTGCCATTGCTTTTGGTGTTTTAGTCATGAAGTCTTTGCCCATGCCTATGTCCTGAATGGTATTGAACAGGTTTTCTTCTAGGGTTTTTATGGATTTAGGTCTTACATTAAAGTCTTCAATCCATCTTGAATAAATTTTTGTATAAGGTGTAAGGAAGGGATCCAGTTTCAGTTTTCTGCATATGGTTAGCCAGTTTTCCCAACATTATTTATTCAGTAGGGAATCCCTTCCCTATTGTTTGTTTTTGTCAGGTTTGTCAAAGATCAGATGGTTGTAGATGTGTGGTGTTATTTCTTTGGCCTCTGTTCTGTTTCATTGCTCTATATATCTGTTTTGGTACCAACACCATGCTGTTTTTGTTATTGTAGCCTTGTAGTATACTTTGAAGACAGGTAGCATGATGCCTCCAGCTTTGTCCTTTTTGCTTAGGATTGTCTTGGCTATGTGGGCTCTTTTTTGGTTCCATATGAACTCTAAAGTAGTTTTTTTCCAATTTTGTGAAAAAAGTCAGTGGCAGCTTGATGGGGATAGCACTGAATTTATAAATTACTTTGGGCAGTATGGCCATTTTCATGATATTGATTCTTCCTATCCATGAGGATGGAATGATTTTCCATTTGTTTGTATCCTCTCTTACCTCCTTCAGCAGTGGTTTGTAGTTCTCCTTGATGAGGACCTTCACATCCCTTGTAAGCTGGATTCCTAAGTATTTTATTCTCTTTGTAGCATGTACAGGAGTTCACTTATGATTTTGGCTCTCTGTTATTGATGTATAGGAATGCTTGTAATTTTTGCACATGGATTTTGTATTCTGAGACTTTGCTGAAGTTGCTTATCAGCTTAAGGAGACTTTGGGCTGAGACGATGGGGTTTTCTAAATATACCATCATGTCATCTGCAAACAGAGACAGTTTGACTTCCTCTTTTCCTATTTGAATACCCTTTCTTTCTTTCTCTTGCCTGACTGCCCTGGCCAGAACTTCCAATATTATGTTGAATAGCAGTGGTGAGAGAGGGCATCCTTGTCTTGTGCCGGTTTTCAAAGGGAATGCTTCCAGTTTTTGCCCATTCAGTATGATATTGGCTGTGGGTTTGTCATAAATAGCTTTTATTATTTTGAGATACGTTCCTTCGATACTTAGTTTATTGACAGTTTTTAACATGATGGGCTGTTGAATCTTCTCAAAGGCCTTTTCTGCCTCTATTGAGATAATCATGTGGTTTTTGTCATTGGTTCTGTTTATGTGATGGATTACGTTTATTGATTTGTGTATGTTGAACCAGCCTTGCTTCCCAGGGATGAAGCCAACTTGATCATGTTGGATAAGCTTTTTGATGTGCTGCTGGATTTGGTTTGCCAGGATTTTATTGAGGATTTTTGCATCAATGTTCACCTCTGGCCTGAAATTTTCTTTTTCTGTTGTGTCTCTGCCAAGCTTTGGTATCAGGATGATGCTGGCCTCATAAAATGAGTTAGGGAGGATTCTCTGTTTTTCTATTGTTTGGAACAATTTCAGAAGGAATGGTACCAGCTCCTCTTTATACCTCTCTGGTAGAATTCAGCTGTGAATCCATCCAGTCCTGGACTTTTTTTGGTTGGTAGGCTATTAACTACTGCCTCAATTTCAGAACTTGTTCTTGGTCTATTCTGGGATTTGACTTCTTCCTGGTTTAGACTTGGGAGGTTGTATGTTTCCTGGAATTTATTCATTTCTTCTAGATTTTCTAGTTTATTTGCATAGAGGTATTTATAGTATTCTCTGTTGGTAGGAAAGCAAAGTTTTTAACTGAATTGTATCATCAGATGCACCTCCAGCTTGACAGGGACAATTCTTTTCAGAATGCAAAGAGGTCTCAAGGTTCCCCAATCTTCTATGACAGCAATAAAGCTGAGAAATCTACTCAACTACAATTATGAGCCATTCTTATGTAAAAGGAAGGTTCAGAGAACATAAAAAACAGCCACAGAGAAGCATTCCCAAGGAGCAGAATTTTGCCCAAAGCAAATAATATTTTTCCCCTAGAACAAAGAGAACTTGCCCATCAAGTTTTCAACGCTGCCATGCATCAGTGACTGCTAGGTGACTTCTGTTTTTCTACTTTTTAAATGAAAGTGTCTATGGTGGTGCTTCCTTCTGTGTCCCACATTATAGTATGAGAATGTGAGAGAGCAGATGATTTGTGTCCTTAGTTCACGTCATCAAGATTGAAAGGAACAATATTCAAGGAGCTGCACCTGAGGATATGTACGCAAGGAGTCTCATGTATATCTAGATTTAATTTAGATAACAAGATCCTTGATTAGGAAGCCTGAAACTAACCTTGTAAGAAGATGAGATCTGGGGGACTATTAGAACAATGTTGCATCGTATGTGGAAAAGAACACACTGTAGTACCTGATCTCCAAAGATAGTCCCTGAGTTATCTTCTTATATTTAATGAACTATGTCTGCTTGTAGTCACATCCTTTGTGGGATATTTTTAATTACTAATCCAATCTCTTTGTTATAAGTCTCTTCATTTTTTCTATTTCTTCTTCAGTCAGTTTTAACAGTTTGTCTTTCTAGAAATTTCATCTAAGTTATCCAATTTATTGGCATACATTTTTTCATAGTATGCCCTTATAATCCTTTTTATCTTTATGAAGTCAAAAGTGATGACCTATTTTCAAATTAGCTGTCTCTTTTTTCCGCCAGTTCAAATCTATCCTTGACCCCCTTTAGTGAATTGTTTGTTTCAGTTATTCTACTGTTCAACTTCTGAATTTCCATTTGGTTCATTTTGATAATTTCTGTCTCTCTATATCCTCTATTTGATGTGATATCATTTTCACACTCTTCCTTTAATTCTTTAGACATAGTTTCCTGCAGTTCTTTGCATATACTTATAATAATTGATTTAAAATCTGCCTAGTAAATCCAACATATTGGTCCTTTCAGAAACAGTTTGCCTTGCTTTCTTCCTGTGTATAGGCCATATTTTCCTAGTTTGGCTTTTTGACATGCTTTGTGATTTTTTTGTTGAAAACTGAACACCTTGGATGATATAATGTGTCAACACTGGAAATCAGACCCTCCCACTGAGGATATTTTGTTATTGCTATTTTATTGTTGTTTGTTCAGTGACACTTTTGTGTTAATATTGTAAAGTCTATATTCTCTGTGCAGTGTGGCCACAGAATGTTCCATTCATTTAGCTCAATGGTCAGCTAACAACTGTCCAAACATTTCCTTAAATACCTTAAATCAGTAGGTATTCCACCCTTTGTCAAGGGGCTATGTATATGTGTTGGAGCATGCCTCCAACATTTAGGCAATTTACAGTTCTGCCCAGGGCCTCAGCATCAGCCAGAAGAGAGAGACTAGGTCCCCTTCAGGTCTTTGTTGGTCATATGTATAGCCCTATGCACGCACACACAGCCTTTTGTATTCCTCAGGAATACATTAGGAGTTTTGCAAAGTCTCCAGTGGATATTTCCTTCCCTAGAACTTCTTTTAAGTTTCTTGACAAACTCTTCTTTGCTACAGATGGTCTCTCAACTTCAAGCAGCTATGATGTTTAAAAATTGTCAATGATTGTTTGCTATAAATGCCAATACTATTGACTTTTCCCTCAGATGAGCTCCAAGTCAGGTCAAACAGTGACAATGACCTATGAGTAGGGTTTTTCCAGGGAAGTATGAGACAGGTCAAATTGTGGCAATGCTCTGCTAGTGAAATTTTTAGGGCGGGGTTCCAAATACAAGTGGCCCATTCCAGAAGCTTCAAGTCTGCTTGACCTCTACGGTGTTGTTGAAGTTGCTAATTTTCAAGGCTACCATGCAGGTATGAAAGAGAGGATGGTGTCAGACTAAGTTACACTGCCACCAACTCACTGTTCTTACTGAGATTCATCAGTTTTTCTTGAATAAACACTCCTTGTATTGTTGCAAGCCTGTGGTAACTTGGTAATTTACAGAATTCTGAATGTTAACTTTCACAATTTACTCACTATTTTTGTTGGTTTTTGGTTTTATTGTGGGGCAGATTTGTGGAGGTCCTCAATCCACCTTTCTGGGAACCTTCCTAGTCCGTTTTATTTTAGGTAATTACAGAGTAACAAAAAAAAGGTATTCTTTCATAATTAACCACACTCGCATTCTCTCTTGGGCACTTCATTTCTTACTGTAAATTTGAGTTTCAGTTTTCATCTGGTATCTCTTCCTTTTAGCCTGAAAAACTTAATTTAGCATTTCTTGTAAAGCAGGCCTGTAGTGACAAATTTTCTTAGCTGTAATTTATCTCAAATGTCCTTATTTCAACTTCATTTTAAAAGATATTTTCTGGAGATATAAAAATATAGATTGGAAACTTTTTATTCTTCTGGTACTTTAAAGATGGTTTTCTGCTTCCCTGGCCTCCATTGTTTCTGTCAAGGGTCAGCCACCATTTGTATTATTCATTACCCTTTATGTAATATGTAATTTTTCTGTGAATATTTCAAGATTTTATCTCCAATTTTTAGGAGTTTGACTATCGTGTGCTTAGGTGAATTTTGTTTATTTGCTTTTTAATCTTCCAAGGGTTTTCTGACCTTTCTAAACCTGTAGACAAATATGCTTTACCAACTTTGTGAAGATCTTGGCCATTACTTCTTTAAATTCTTCTTCTGCCCCATTCTCTCTCTTCTGTTTCTGGGATTCCAAAGTACACATATATTAGAATGCTAGAAATTGTCCCATAGGCTTTTTCAATTTTTTAAATATTTTCTTTCTCTGTCCTTCACATGGGAAAATTTCTATTAATCTTCTATGGCTTTTAATCTGCTGAAAAGCCCAGGCAAGGAAACTTTTCGTTTTAAATATTGAACTTTTCAGTTTAAGACTTTTATATGGTTCTTCTTTATAGATTCATTACTCTGATGAGATCTTCTACCTCTTCACTTATAATCTTTACTTTTTGGCTTTGAATATATTTGTAATAGTCTTTTCAAAATTCTGGCCTGTTAATTCCAATATCTGGGTGATCTTGGGTTTTGTTTCAGCTGATATTTCATTATTATTATGGGTCACATTCTTCAAATTATTTCTGTATCCCGTAAGTTTTGGTTTATGCTAGTCATGGTGAATAATATGTTGTGGGGAATCTGGATTACGTCACCTTCATTTTAGTGGTACTGATTTTTGTTCTGGCAGGCAGTTAAATTCTTGGTAGCTCTTTTGACCCCAAAATGCTTAGTTTTATTCTATTAGGACAGATCTATACTGATTTAATCCTTAGACCAAGAGGACTTAGCCCTTACTTTAGGACATGACCCATATTCTAAAGCAGGTCTATAGTGGCCCTTAATTTCAGGCTAGTTTAGCTTTACTCAGGTGCATAGCAAGGACTGCCACTGTCATGAGGCTGGGGTTCTAACATCTTTCATTACTGCTCATCATTGCGTCAGTTCAGCCCTCAGCTTTGCAACATGTACCCCATGTCTGCGAGGTCTAACATAATCTTGCTCTGTGCAGGTATAGCCCAGCCCTCACCAAAAACCTGTGGAAAACTCCGATGTAGGTTTCTGGGCCCTATTCCTCTATGAAACTCACTCCTGTCTTATACTCTGCCCTGTTAATCCTCACTAGCTCACGTCCCTAAACACTGGTCTTTTCCTTCCCACCTCAACAATAACTCTATTTCTACTTAGATTCTACTTCCCTCCCTAGGCCAAAAAAAAAAAAAAAGGCCAGAGTGAACACAAGGTTCACCTCATGTGTTTCACTGCTCTCAAGGACCGCAGCCCTGTTCTGTCTGTTAAAAGATGTTTTCCTGCTCTTCTGGCCTCTGTTGATTTTGACACGAGGTCAGCTATCATTTGTATTGCTTGCCCTCCTTGATATAACTAGTAGTTACGAATACTTTCAAAACTTGATTTCCAGTTCTCAGGTTGCTTGAAAACAGTTGCTTCACATACTTTGTTGAGTTTTATTGTCACTGATAGTGGGAGGGCATGTTACTACCAGTCACTGTCACAAGAGAAAGCCAATATGCACCTTTTCGGGAGCACATTATAAATCATGAAAATTGAACACAGAGTAGGCTCAAGGTAACATCAATAAATTTTAAAAAGTAGAAATGCTACTCCCAACATTTGCTGATCATGATGCAGTAAAACTAGAAATATCTGGGAGGCTTTCAAGGTGGCTGACTAAAGGCACGCATGTACTCCACAAGGAAGGACCAAAACAGTAAGGAGATAAGCATGTGTTGATTAGAGCATCTAAGAGAGCACTCGAATTCAGCAGGGAAGGGACAGGGAACACCTGAGGCACAGAAAGAGAGAAAAGTGAAGCAGCCATTGCTGCCAATCCAGGATCAACTTGGAGCCCAGAGAGGCTCCCCAGTGTAGGGAAAGGCTAAGAGATCCCAGTGGTCCACATTCTCACTGTGGACCCTTGCAAACCCTAGCCATGGGAGAGTCCCTTCACTCTTACAGGCCCTGAGACTAGTAGAGTGAGCTAATTGGAGTCTGGACAATGGCACTGCTCTAGACAGGGACTTAATACTGGGTCCCACACATTCTCCCAAGACCCGAGCAGTGGCAGAATGGCATTCTGAGCACCCAGCTCCCACCATACTGCATTCTGCCCTGGGGACCAACAGCCCCTAAATCTCTACATCCCTGGAGTCCTGCTGACATCCCTCAGTATCCACCCAGAGGGATGTAGCAACGCAATGCCAGCTGGAACCATAACATGGCCAGTTTTCAGCACTCTAGCCCATGCAGTGTCCTACACCATGAAAACAAGCATTGCAGCAGGGGAGGCTGCTCCTGGGACAAAGGGAGCCGAAACATGCACTCCCCAGAGACAGAGTTGCCTGCCTGCCACCTGGGGATGCTGCCACCAACAGCAACCCTGTACCTACTCCTACCCCCACAGTAACACGGCTACTGTGTACTTTAAAGTGTCTTCAGGGGGCCTAGGGACCAGCCCTCTAGAATACCAACCCAGGGCTTGAGGATAGGCTTATCTTGCCCACTGCTGCTGCCACCTGAGCACACCACACAGAAACCTGGGGAATGCCCTGCTCCACCCGCCACAGCCTGTGCCCATGTGCACCATTAGAAAGTCTGAGGAAGGCCCTGCTTCACCTGCTGTCGCCTCTCTAGGTGTCCGAGCACACCTCCCAAGGGCCTGGGGATCATCTCAGCCTGTCTGTTGCCCCAAGCACACATACACATCAGGAGGCCTGACACAGGACCCAACCCACCCCAATCCCCAGTGCCCGTGCATTCTGCCTGGAGGCCTGCTGACTGGCCCACTCCATCTATCACCCTGAGCAAGCACATACATCACCAGAAACCCTGACAAAAGACAAAGCCTACCTGCCACCAGGCCCCAAGCACACTGTCTCAGGACCTGGGGATTATCCTGCCCTATCCACCCACGCATGCCACATGGGGTCCTGGAGACCGGCATGTGCAGAATGTCATTACCACTGCTAGCATCAGCATATGCCACACGGAAGCCAAACAGTTGGCTTACCATCCCAATGCCATTGCAGATGCCATGCACACTACCCAGAGGAAAAATGACCCACTCACCCTCCCTGCCCACTACTGCCACTGCCAGGACCTGAGCAAGCCATCTTTAGGACCATAAATTAACCCACCTACAGTCATTAATACTGGTGCCCACCTATACCATCCAGGGACCCAAAGACAGGCACCCTCAGGTCACTGCCACCACCACCACCACTGGGGCCTGAATACCAGCCTGGCTGGCATCTCCATCCCCCAGCAAAATATCACCATTGCCTCCATTAACAACCACATCCTAAGCCACAGAGGAAATCACAGATACCACTGATGCTGACTGCAGCCAAAGAAATAATACAGATACTATACTACTGCATGAACCCAGAATCAAAGCTGAAGTGTCCTACTCAACCAACACTACAGATACATCTACACATAAAAAGCCTTCCCCTAAGAAATTCAATGTGAAAAATAGGAAGAAGTGCCTGTTACACAAGATGCACAGATAGCAACATAAGGACACAAAGAAAATGAAAAGGCAAAAAAAATGACACCACCAGAGGAACGCAATAATTCTCTAGAAACAGATCCCAACAAAAAAGAAATCAAAGGTATTTGTAAAAAAGAATTCAAACTAATGATATTAAAGAGGCTCAGTGAAATATAAGAGGATACAGATGAACAAAACAAATCAGAAAAACAACTCATGCTATCAATGAGAAATTTCAACAAAGAGATAGCTGTCATTAAGGAGGACCATACAGAAAATCTGGAACTGAAGAATTAAATGAATGGAATAAAAATTAAATCAAGAAATTCAATAACAGACTATATAAAGAAGAAGACAGAATTTTAGAAATTGAAGAAAGGTCTTGAAATAACCCGGTCAGGTAAAAAAATAATAAAAATTAAAACTTAAAAAAAAATGAAAAGAGTTTCTCTGATATAGCAGACACCATAAAGAGAGTAAATATTCAAATTTTGGGTGTTCCAGAAGTAGAAGAGATAGGCAACGGCATAGAAAACCTATGTAATAAAATAATAGCTGAAAAATTCCCAAGTCTTGCAAGATCTTTAGATTCCAGAAACAGGAAGCTCAAATACTCCCAATCAGATACAACCCAAAAAGGTCTTTTCTAAGGTACATTATAGTCAAACTCTCAAAAGTCAAAGAAAAACAGAGAATTCTAAAAATAGAAAGAAAAAAAGTGTCAAGTCACATATAAGGATATGACCATCAGCCTAACTGCATTTCTCAGAAGAAAGTCTACAGTCAGGAGACAACTGGATGATATATTTGAAGTGCAAAAACAAAAAAAAAAAAGAAGAGAAAACAATAACAAAAACCCTGTGAGCTAAGAATACTATGCCCAGCAAATCTATCCTTCAAAATGTAAGATAAATAAAATCTTTAGCAGACAAACACAAACTAAGAGCTCATCACCACTAGGCCAGTCACAAAAATAAAAATAAATGCTTACAGGAATCCTACATATGAAAGGGAGTGGACAATATTTACCATCACATGAGTATAAAATTTACTGTTAGACCAAACACAAAAATGAGAAGCAGAAAAAACTCAAATGTGAGTAAAACATAAAGCTTAAGTAGTTACTAACTTCAATAAACAATAAAAGACAAAGAAACAAAAGATATGCAAAACAATCAGAAGATAAATAACAAAATGACTGAAATAAATCCTTACCTATCAATAATAACCTTCAATATAAATGGATTAAACTCCCCACTTAGAAGGTATAGACTAGCCGAATGAATTTTAAAAACCATGAACCATCTTGCCATCTACAAGAAATGTATTTCACCTCTAAACATACATATAAATGAAAAGTAAAGGTATGGAAAAAGATACCCCTTGTGAACAAAAGCCAAAAGCAAGCAAAAGTAGCTACATCTATATAAGATAAAACAGACCTTCAGTCAAAAACACTAAAAAGAAACAACATCATTACATAATGATAAAAGGATCATTTCAGCAAGCAGATATAACAATTCTAAATATATACATACCCAATGCCACAGAACCCAGATATATAAAGTAAATATTAGATCTAAGGGTAGAGATATTAATAGATGTTAATAGTTGGGGATTTTGACATATCACTCTCATTATTATACAGATCATCCAGACAGAAAAATCAACAACAAAACACTAGATTTAAACTGTATTTTAGATAAAATGGACCTAACATACATTTGCAGAAGATTTAATCCAAAAACTGCAGAATATACATTCTTCTCATCAGCACATAAAACATTCTCCAGGATAGACAATGTTAGGCCACAAAATAAGTCTCAACGAATTTATAAAAATCAAAATCATATCAAGTATCTTCTCAGAGCATAATGGAGCAAAACTAGAAGTCAATACCAAAAAGAATGTTGGAAACTATACAAATACATGGAAATCAATATGCTCCTGAATGGCCACAGTTAAGTGAAGAAATCAGGAAACAAACAAACAAACAAAAAAGCAAACAAAAGTTACTGAAACAAATGATAATTGAAATACAACATACCAAAACGTATGGGATACAACAAAAGCAGTGCTAAGAGGGAAGTTTATAGCAATTACACATCTACATTAAAAAGTAGAAAGATTTCACATAAACAATCTAACAACACACCTAAAGTAACTAGAAAAGCAAGAACAAACCAAAACTAAAATTAGTAACAGGAAATAATAAAGATCATATTAGAACTAAAAAGAAAAAGAGACAAAAAAGTATAAAGGATCAACAAAAGGAAAAGTTTGTGTTTTTTTAAAAAAACAAAATCAAAAAACCACTAGCAACACTAAACAAGAAAAAAGGAAGAAGATCCAAATAAACAAAATCAGAAATGAAAAAGGAAACATTACAACTGTTGCTCTACAAATACAAAAGATCAGAGACGATTATGAGCAGCTATACACTAACAACCTGGAAAACCTAGAGAAAATAGACAAATTCCTAGACATAGACAACTACAAAGATTGAATCAGGAAAAACAGAAAACCTGAATAGACCAATAATGAGTAATGAATTAAATCAACAATAATAAATCTTCCCGCAAAGAAAAGACCAGGACCAGATCACTTCATTGCCCAATTCTACCAAACTTTCAAAGAAGAATTAACATCAATTCTCCACCAAATATTGTAAAGAAATAAAAAGAAGATAATTCTCCCTAACTTATTCTACAACACCAGCATTCCCCTGATACCAAATCCAGATAAGAACACAACTACAAAAAAACTCTACAGGCCAATAGCCCTGATGAACATAGACACAAAAATCTTCAACAAAACACTAGCAAACAGAATCCAACAGAACATCAAAAAGATAATGCACTGTGACCAAGTGGGATTCATCCCAGGGATGCATGGATGGTTCAACATATGCAAATCAATAAATGTGATACAACATCTCACAGAATGAAGGATAAAAACCATGTGATCATCTCAAACAATGCAGAAAAGGTATTAACACGGTTCAATATCTCTTCATGATAAAAACTCTCAACAAACTAGGCACTAAAGGAACATACTTCAATATGTAATAACAAAGGCCAAATATGACAAACCAACAGCTAACATCATGCCATATGGTGGAAAGCTGAAAGCCTCTCCTTTAAGAACTGGAACAAAAAAGGATGCCCACTTTCACCACTCCTGTCCAACATATTATTGGAAATCCTAGCCAGAGCAATCAGACAAGAGAAAGAAATAAAAAGCATCCAAATGGGAAAAGAGGAAGTCAAATTGTCCCTCTTTGCTCATGATATAATCTTATATCTAAAAATAACTAATCATTCCACCAAAAAAACTCTTGGATCTGATAAATTTAGTAAAGTTGTAGAACACAAAAATCACTATATAAAAATCAGTAGTGTTCCTATACACTAATAATAAATCAGCTGAGGAAAACAAATCAAAAAGGCAAACCCACTTACAACAGCTAAAAAAAAACCCCTAGGAATAAATTTAACCAAGGAGGTAAAATACCTCTAAAAGGAAAACTTCAAAACACTAAGAAACTGAGGAGGACAAAAATAAATGGAAAAACATCCTATGCTTATGGGTTAGAAGAATTAATAATGTTAAAATGATCATACTGCCAAAAGCTATATTCAGAGTCATAGCAATTCCTATCAAAGTACTGATGCCATTTTTTACAGAAATAGAAAAAAAATCCTTAAATTCATATGGAACCAAAAAAGAACCCAAATAGCCAAAGCAATTCTGAGGGAAAAGAAAAACAGCAACAACAACAACAACAGAAAAGGCTGGAGGCATCATACTACCTGACTTCAAAATACATTACAAGGCTATGGTAACCAAAACAACATGGTATTGGTATAAAATCAGACATATAGACCAATGGAGCAGAATGGAGATCCCAGATGTAAGTTCATGTATTCACAGGCAAACTGATTTTCAACAATGATGCCAAGAACATACATTGGAGATAGGACGCCTTCAATAAACGGTGCCAGGAAAATTGGATATTTACATGCAGAAGAATAAAACTCAACTCTTATCTCTCACCATATACAAAAATCAACTCAAGATAGGTCAAAGACTTAACCATAAGATCAGAAACCATAATATTGCTAGAAAAAAATATAGAGAGATAATTCTTCAGGACATCAGTCTAGGCAAATATTTTATGACTAAGACATCAGAAGCATAGGCAACAAAAACAAAAACAGACAAATGCAACTATATTAAACTTAAAAGCTTCTGCACAGCAAAGGAAACAATCTATAGACAGAACAGACAACTTTTTGAAGGGGAGAAAATATTTTCAAACTATTCATCTGACAAGTAACTAATATCCAAAATATAAAAGGAACTCAACTCAACAGAACAATAATAATTCCATTAAAACATAGGCAAAGAATTGGAATAGACACTTCTCAAAAGAAGACATAAAAACTGTCAACAGGTATACGACAAAATGCTTAACATCACTAATTATTAGGAAAATGCAAATCAAACCCACAATGAGATACTATCTTTTTACTCCAGTTAGAACGGCTATTACCAAAAGGACAAAAAACAACAGATGCTGGGGAGGATGCAAAGAAGAGGAAACTCTTATACACCATTGGCAGGAATGTCAATTAACACAGCCATTATGAAAAATGAGGAGATTTCTTTTTTTGTGTGTGAATACATAGTAGGTATATATATTTATAGAGTACATAAGATATTTTGATATAGGCATGCAATGCATAATAACCACATCAGAGTAAATGGGGCATCCATCCCATCAAGCATTTATCCTTTGTGTTACAGAAAATCCAATTATACTCTTTTAATTATTTTTAAATATACAATTAAATTATTTTTTATTACAGCCACACTGTTGTGCTAGCAAATACTAGGTCTTATTCATTCTAACTATCTTATCGGTAACCATTAGCCATCCCCACTTCCCCCACCACCACAACCCACTATCATTCCCAGACTCTGGTAACCTTCATTCTACTAGCTATCTCCATAAGTTCCATTGTTTTAATTCTTTGCTCCCTCAAATAACTGAGAACATGTGAAGTTTGTCTTCCCATTCCTAGCTTATTTCACTTAAAATAATAACCTCCAGTTCCATGGAAGTACCACTTGATCCAGCAATCCCACTACTGGGTATCTATCCAAAGGAAAAGAAATCAGTATATCAAAGGGATACCTGCACCTCTTTGTTTACTGCAGCACTATTCACAATAGCCAAGACATGGAATCAATCAAATAGTATTCCATCCATGTATAGATATCACATTCAGTCTACAGATGAATGGATAAAGATAATATGATATCTTTACATGATGGAATACTATTCAGCTGTAAAAGAGAATGAAATCATATCATTTGCAGCAACATGGATGCAGGTGGAGGTCATCATGTTAAGTGAAATCAGCCAGGCACAGAAAGACAAGTATCACGTGTTCTCATTCATATGTGCAATCTAAAAAAGTTGATCTCATGTAGGTAGAAAGTGGGATGATAGTTACCAGAGGCTGGGAAGGGTAAGTGTTGGTGGGCAGGGGTATACAGAGACGTAGACTGATGGGTACAGACATATACCTAGATGGAAGGAATAAGTTCTAGTAGTTGACATCACCATAGGGTGCCTACAGTTAACAATATATTGTGTATTTCAAAGTAGGTAAAAGAGAAGATTTGAAATGTTCCCAACACAAAGAAATGGGGTGATGAATATCCTAAATACCCTGATTGGATCATTACACATTCTATGTATGTATCAAAATATCACAGGTACCCTATAAATGTGTACAAATATTATGCATCAATAAAAATAAATTTTAATAGTAGAAATAAAATTAATAAAACAAAAAACTCTTTTCACCATAAAAATGCCTTCATTTCAAGGCAACTCTAGACTCAGTGAGAGAACATACACCAAAACTGAAATATATACGGAAAAGAAAAATTATCAAAGCACTACAGATTAGAATTTCCGAGTAAGGTATAAATAGGGTAATACTTGAAAATTCATGCATCAGAGTTAAGTATCATACCCAAGAACCAAGAAAAAGAAGGACAAAACAAACTCATGAAGCACAAAGGATTAAATAGGTAAAAACAGAAATTGACTTTTGAAAAAAGTAACATTAAGAAGTAAATCCTAAAACTGATTTGAAAAAAATACAAAAACACACATTCTAGTAAAACCATGATTATAACTATTTGATAAAAATGCAAAAGTACAAATTTTTGCAAACTATGCATCTGACAAAGGCCTAATGTCCAGCATCTATAAGGAACTTACACAAATGTAAAAAAAAAAAAAAAAAAGCAACCCCATTAAAAAGTAGGCAAAGGACATGAACAGGCACTTTTAAAGGAAAACATACATGCAACCAACAAACACGGAAAAAGCTCATCACTGATCATTAGAGAACTGCAAATCAAAGCACAATGAAATACTATCTAACACTAGTCAGAATAGCTATTACTAAAAAGTCAAAAAATAAGAGATGCTAGCAAGATTGTGGAGAAAAAGGAGCACTTATACTAGTGGGAGTGTAAATGAATTCAGCCATTGTGGAAGACTGTGGTGATTCCTCAAAGGCTCAAATATAGACATGCCATTCGACCCAGCAATCCCATTATTGGGTACACAACCAAAGGAATATAAATCATTCTATTATAAAGACACATGCACACATGTGTTCACTGCAGCACTATTAACAATAGCTAAGACATGGAATTAACCTAAATACCTATCAATGATAGACTGGATAAAGAAAACATGGTACATCATGGAATGTTATGCAGCCATCAAAACAAAAAACAAAACAAAAACAAGATCATATCCTTTGCAGGGGGACATGGATGGAGCTGGAGGCTATTATCCTTAGCAAACTAACACAGGAACAGAAAACCAAATACTGTGTATTCTCATAAGTAGGAGCTAAAAGGATGAGAATACTTGGACATATAGAGGAAAACAACACATCCTGGGCCTTTCAGAGGGGGGAGGGTGGGAAGAGAAAGAGGATCAGGAAAAATAACTAAGGAGTACTAGGCTTAATAGCTGACTGATGAAATAATCTGTACAATAAACTCTCATGAAACAATTTTATTATCTACATAACAAACCTCCACTTGTATCCCTAAACTTAAGTTTTTTAAAAATACAAATACATTATATAAGAAATGATAATGGTGCAGTAACTTCTGAAATGTAGGAAAATAAAAGATTTAAAAGAATTAGTTTTGTTCAACTCTGTGAAAATAGAATTGAAAGTGTGTAGGAAATAAAAATTTTCCAGGAAAATATAATTTACTGGAGCTGATTCTAAGAGACGGAAAATTTTTTTAAAGTTTCATTATTACTACAGAAATAGAGAAAATCATCACAGAGCTATCACTACTATCATACCGCAAAAAGAGAGCACCAGCCAGATGACTTCAAGAAGAAACTCTACCAAACTTTTTTTTTTGAAACGGAGTCTCGCTCTATCACCCAGGCTGGAGTGCAGTGGCACAATCCCAGCTCACTGCAACCTCCACCTCCCGGGTTCAAGCAATTTTCCTGACTCAGCCTCCCAAGTAGCTAGGACTACAGACACATACCACCATGCCCGACTAATTTTTGTTTTTTTAACAGAGTCAGGGTTTCACTGTGTTAGCCAGGATGGTCTCCATCTGCTGACCTCGTGATCTGCCCACCTCAGCCTCCCAAAGTGCTGGGATTACAGGCATGACCCACTGCGACCGGCCCAAACTTTTAAGGAGTAGATAATTCCAATAATACATCAACTTTCCAGAAATACAGAAAGAGGAAAAAAAATTTTTTTAATGAAGCAATACAGCATTAATATTGAAATCTGGGCGAAGAATATTTTTCTCCCATCAAAAATGAACAAACAAAATCACAAACCAATTACACCAATGAATGGCAATGAAAAATCCTAAATAAAATATTCGCAAGGAACTAAAGTAGCACAATTAAAGAACTGTGTATCATAAGTGTGGTTACTGACTCAAACACTAGGATAGGTTCAATGTTAGGTAACCGATTAAATATAATCCATTATATAAATAGATTCAAGGAAAAATCATTTGATCATTTCCATAGAGGCCAAAAAAGCATTTGATAAAAGTCATTATTCCCGATTACAAAAGAAACAAAAATAAAATTAAAATAGAAGAGTATATCCTTAACCAGAAAAAAAGATCCTCAGACAAATCCAACACATCTTCTACCCCACTCTCTTTGAATCTTGTAATTAGACCAGAGGGGAAAAGTAGCATCATAAAAATTGGAAAGAAAATCATCATTATTTGCAATTATTATATGACTGGAAAACTAAGAAAATCACCTAAAAACTATTACTATAAAAATAATAAAAGAATCAATTTAGTTACAAAATTGCATATACAGAAATCAAAAACTTTCAAACATATTTAAAACAACAAACTGCAGCCAGGCATGGTGGCTCACACCTGTAATACCAACCAGTGCTTTAGAAGTCTGAGGTGGAAAGATCACTTGAAGCCAGGAGTTTGAGACCACCGTGGTTAACATAGCAAGACCCTGTCTCCACCAAAAAAAAGAAAAAAAATTAGCCAGGCATGGTGGCACATGCTTGTTGTCCTAGTTACTTGGGAGGCTGAAGCGGGAGGATCACTTGAGGCCAGTTCAAGGCTGCAATAAGCTCAGATTGTGCTACTGCACTCCAGCCTGGGTAACACATTGAGACTCTGTCTCTAAAATAAAGTAAAATAAAATAAAATAATTTAAAAATAAATTGGAATATATAATGGTAGAAAAGTCCTCATTTCTATTGAATGCAAAAAAAAAAAGATACAACACTTAGGAAGACATAAACTTAACAAGAAATGCACAAGACCTATATAAAGAAAACTACAAAAAATCTCTGAGGAACATAAAAGTGCCTTGAACAAATGGGGAAGGAAAACATGCTCTTAGGTCCAAAGACAAGCAATCTCATGTGCTCTTGTGGAAATTTAAATTGCCACATCACTTAGAGCAGCTTGTCATTATCTACAAAAATTATATACGTATATATCCTTTGATCTAACAATTCCAATTCCAGGAATTTCTCCTATAAATATCCTGCTCCTGTGTGAAGGGATACATGTATAAAGCTATTCATTGTAGAACTAACTGTCTGTAACAGCAAAATATTGCAAACAACACATATCTACCACTGAAGCCCTGGTTAAATAAACTATGCTACATCCATAAAACAGAATAGCACGTTGCTGTGTAAAAGAATAAAGAGCTCTATATACCAAAGCCCCACAACTGTTGGCAATATTTATCACAGGGGGTAAGTGCATATTTTTCTTAGGGGAGGAAAGAAATATTACCAGCATTGAAATATACTGACCACATAGAAACAGAATTCTAGGCCGCAAGCGCTGGCTCATGCCTATAGTCCCAGCACTTTGGGAGGCCCAGGTGGCAGATCACCTGAGTTCAGGAGTTCAATGCCAGCCTGGCCAACATAATGAAACACCATCTGTACTAAAAATACAAAAATCAGCCAAGCATGGTGGTGGGTGCCTGTAATCCCCGCTACTTGGGAGGCTGAGGCAGGAGAATTGCTGGACCCTGCGAGGTGGAAGTTGCCCTGGGCCGAGATGGCACCACGGCACTCCAGCCTGAGCAACAGAGTGAGACTGTCCTAAAAAAAAAAAAAGAAAGAAAGAAACAGAACTCTAAATTCTTGGGTGGGCAGGGGGAAACTAGAACAGTGAGTTGGAAATTTTATTCAGTGACAGATTTTCTCCCAAGTCTTATTCCTGTGAAAAATTCCAGTTGATAGCTTCTATTTTATTAACATAAGAGAGAACATATACAGTCATGCACTGCATAATGATGCTTCGGTCAACAGTAGACTGCCTAAATGATGGTGGCCCCATAAAATTACAATAAAGCTGAAAATTTCCTGTCACCTAGTGACATCTTGATGATCCTGATCCTATTTAGGTGAAGGTTAATTTGCGTGATTTTGTTGTAGTTCTTAACACAAAAGTTAAAAAAGTAAAAAAAATTAAAATTTAAATACAGAAAAAAGCAGCCAGGTGCAGTGGCTCACACTTATAATCCCAGTAGCATTTTGGGAGGACATGGGTGGCAGATCACTTAAGCCCAAGAGTTCAAGACCACCCTAAGCAAGATGATGAAACCCTGTCTCTACAAAATAATAATAATAACAATAATAAATAAATTAACTAACTAATTAGCTGGGCATGGTGGCATGCGCCTGTAGTCTCAGCTGCTAGAGAGGCTGAGGTAGCCTCCTACCTGAGCCCAGGGAGTTCAGGCTGCAGTGAGACGTGATCGCCTAACTGCACTCCAGCCAGGGCAACAGAGTGGGACTCTGTCTCAAAAAAACAAAACAATAAAAACAACAACAACAAAACAAAGCTTATAGAATAAGGACATAAAGCTATACCATGTCCTCGTGTTCCAAGCTAAGTGTTATTACAAAAGAGTCAACAAGTAGAAAAGGTTTTTTAAGTTATGAAGTTTAAAAGTTATAGTAAGCTAATTTCCTATGGAACAAAGAAAAAACTTTTTAAAATGTACTTTAGATTCTAGGGTACATGTGCACAACATGCAGGGTTGATACATAGGTATACATGTGCCATGCTGGTTTGCTGCACCCATCGACTCGTCATTTACATTAGGTATTTCTCTTAATACCATCCCTCCCCCAGCTCCTCACCCCCCAACATGCCCCAGTGCATGATGTTCCCCACCCTGTGTCCAGGTGTTCTCATTGTTCAATTCCCAACTATGAGTGGGAACATGTGGGGTTTGGTTTTCTGTTCTTGTGATAGTTTGCTAAGAATAATGGTTTCCAGCTTCATCCATGTCCCTACAAAAGACATGAACTCATCCTTTTTTATGGCTGCAT
>NW_012102754.1:1576687-1578807 GCF_000951045.1 Mandrillus leucophaeus | reverse complement strand
TTATTTCGTTGAACAGTGGTTTGTAGTTCTCCTTGAAGAGGTCCTTCACATCCCTTGTAAGTTGGATTCCTAGGTATTTTATTCTTTTTGTAGCAACTGTGAATGGGAGTTCACTCATGATTTGGTTCCCTGTTTGTCTATCATTGGTGTATAGGAATGCTTGTGATTTTTGTACATTGATTTTGTATCCTGAGACTTTGCTGAAGTTGTTTATCAGGTTAAGGAGATTTTGGACTGAGACAACGGGGTTTTCTAAATATACAATCATGTCATCTACAAACAGGGATGATTTGATTTCCTCTTTTCCTAATGAATACCCTTTATTTCTTTCTCTTGCCTGATTGCCCTGGCTAGAACTTCAAACACTATGTTGAATAGGAGTGGTGAGAACGGGCATCCTTGTCTTGTGTCGGTTTTCAAAGAGAATGCTTCCAGTTTTTGCCCATTCAATATGATATTGGCTGTGGGTTTGTCATAAATAGCTCTTATTATTTTGAGATACATTCCTTCAATATCTAGTTTATTGAGTTTTTAGCATAAAGGTCTGTTCAATCTTGTCGAAGGCCTTTTCTGTATCTATTGAGATAATCATGTGGTTTTTGTCATTGGTTCTATTTATGTGATGGATTACGCTTATTGATTTGCGTATGCTGAACCAGCCTTGTATCCCAGGGATGAAGCCCACTTGATCATGGTAGATAAGCTTTTTGATGTGCTGCCGGATTTGGTTTGCCAGGATTTTATTGAGGATTTTTACATCAATGTTCACCTTTGGCCTGAAATTTTCTTTTTCTGTTGTGTCTCTGCCAAGTTTTGGTATCGGGATGATGCTGGCCTCATAAAATGAGTTAGGGAGAATTCCCTCTTTTTATTGATTGGAATAGTTTCAGAAGGAATGGTACCGGCTCCTCTTTGTACCTCTCTGGTAGAATTCAGCTGTGAATTCATCTTGCCCTGGACTTTTTTTGGTTGGTAGGCTACTAATTATTGCCTCCATTTCAGAGCCTGGTATTGTTATATTCAGAGATTCAACTTCTTCCTGGTTTAGTCTTGGAAGGGTGTAGTGTCCATGAATTTATCCATTTCTTCTAGATTTTCTAGCTTATTTGCATAGAGGTGTTTATAGTATTCTCTGATGGTAGCTTGTGTTTCTGTGGGTTCAGTGGTGATATCCCCCTTTATCATTTTTATTGTGTCTATTTGATTATTCTCTCTTTTCTTCTATATTAATCTTGCTAGTTGTCTATTAAGTTGTTGATCTTTTCAAAAAACCAGCTCCTGGATTCATTCGTTTCTTGAAGTGTTTTGTGTTTCTCTATCTCTTTCAGTTCTGCTCTGCTCTTAGTTATTTCTTGCCTTCTGCTAGTTTTTGAATGTCTTTGCTCTTGCTTCTCTAGTGCTTTTAAGTGTGATGTTAGGGTGTTCATTTTAGATCTTTCCTGCTTTCTGTTGTGGGTATTTAGTGCTATAAACTTCCCTTTAAACACTGCTTTAAATGTGTCCCAGAGATTCTGGTACGTTGTGTCTTTCTTCTCACTGGTTTCAAAGAACATCTTTATGTCTGCCTCACTTGTTATTTACCCAGTAGTCATTCAGGAGCAGGTTGTTCAGTTCCAATGTAGTTGAACAGTTCTGAGTGAGTTTCTTAATCCTGAGTTCTAGTTTGATTGCACTGTGGTCTAAGAGACAGTTTGTTGTGATTTCTGTTCTTTTACATTTGCTGAGGAGTGCTTTACTTCCAATTATGTGGTCAGTTTTAGAATAAGTGTGATGTAGTGCTGAGGAGAATGTATATTCTGTTGATTTGGGGTGGAGAGTTCTGTAGATGTCTATTAGGTCTGCTTGGTGCAGAGCTGAGTTCAAGTCCTGTATACCCTTGTTAACCTTCTGTCTCGTTGATCTGTCTAATATTGACAGTGGGGTGTTAAAGTCTCCCATTATTGTGTGGGAGTCTAAGTCTCTTTGTAGGTCTCTAAGGACTTGCTTTATGAATCTGGGTGATCCTGTATTGGACGCATATATATTTACGATGGTTAGCTCTTCTTGTTGAATTGATCCCTTTGCCATTATGTAATGGCCTTCTTTGTCTCTTTTTATCTTTGTTGGTTTAAAGTCTGTTT
>NW_012102754.1:1574963-1576222 GCF_000951045.1 Mandrillus leucophaeus | reverse complement strand
GTCTTTGCTACTGTGAATAATGCCGCAATAAACATACGTGTGCATGTGTCTTTATAGCAGCATGATTTATAATCCTTTGGGTATATACCCAGTAATGGGATCACTGGGTCAAATGGTATTTCTAGTTCTAGATCCTTGAGGCATTGCCACACTGTCTTCCACAATGGTTGAACTAATTTACACTCCCACCAACAGTGTAAAAGCGTTCCTATTTCTCAACATCCTCTCCAGCACCTGTTGTTTCCTGATTTTTAAATGATCACCATTCTAACTTGTATGAGATGGTACCTTATTGTGGTTTTGATTTGCATTTCTCTGATGGCCAGTGATGATGAGCATTTTTTTCATGTGTTGTTGGCTGCATAAATGTCTTCTTTTGAGAACTGTCTGTTCATATCCTTTGCCCACTTTTTGATGGGGTTGTTTTATTTCTTGTAAATTTGTTTAACTTCTTTTGTGGATTCTGGATATTAGCCCTTTGTCAGATGGGTAGATTGCAAAGATTTTCTCCCATTCTGTACTTGCCTATTCACTCTGATGGTAGTTTCTTTTGCAGAAGCTCTTTAGTTTAATTAGATCCCATTTGTCTATTCTGGCTTTTGTTGTCATTGCTTTTGGTGTTTTAATCATGAAGTCTTTGCCCATGCCTATGTCCTGAATGGTATTGCCTAGGTTTTCTTCTAGGGTTTTTATGGGTTTAGGTCTAACATTTAAGACTTTAATCCATCTTGAATTAGTTTTTCTATAAAGTGTAAGGAAGGGATCCAGTTTCAGCTTTCTACATATGGCTAGCCAGTTTTCCCAGCACCATTTATTAAATAGGAAACCCTTTCCCCGTTGCTTTTGTCAGGTTTGTCAAAGATCAGATGGTTGTAGATGTGTGGTATTATTTCTGAAGCCTCTGTTCTGTTCCATTGGTCTATATATCTGTTTTGGTGCCAGTATCATGCTGTTTCGGTTACTGTAGCCTTGTAGTATAATTTGAAGTCAGGTAGCGTGATGCCTCCAGCTTTGTTCTTTTTGCTTTGGATTATCTTGGCAATGCGGGCTCTTTTTTGATTCCGTATGAACTTTAAAGTAGTTTTCTCCAATTTTGTGGAAGATAGACATTGGTAGTTTGATGGGGATGGCACTGAATCTATAAATTACCTTGGATAGTAGGGCCATTTTCACAATATTGATTCTTCCTAACCATGAGCATGGAATGCTTTTCCCTTTGTGTCCTCTTTTATTTCGTTGAACAGTGGTTTGTAGTTCTC
>NW_012102754.1:1543820-1570638 GCF_000951045.1 Mandrillus leucophaeus | reverse complement strand
TTATTCTAGTTAGCCATTCGTCTAACATTTTTTCAAGGTTTTTAGCTTCCTTGCAATGAGTTAGAACATGCTCCTTTAGCTCAGAGAAGTTTATTATTACCAAGTTTTTGAAGCCTACTTCAGTCAACTCATCAAAGTCATTCTCCATACAGCTTTGTTCTGTTGCTGGAGAGGAGCTGTGATCTTTTGGAGGAGAAGAGGCACTCTGGCTTTTAGAATTTTCAGCTTTTCTGCTCTGGTTTCTCCCCATCTTTGTGGTTTTATCTACTTTGTGTTTTTGATGTTGGTGACCTACAGATGGGGTTTTGGTGTAGATGTCCTTTTTGTTGATCTTGATGCTATTCCTTTCTGTTTGTTAGTTTTCCTTCTTACAGTCAGGTCCCTCAGCTGCAGGTCTGCTGGAGTTTGCTGGAGGTCCACTCCAGACCCTGTTTGCCTGGGTATCAACAGCAGAGGCTGCAGAACAGCAAATGTTGCAGAACAGCAAATATTTCTGCCTGATCCTTCCTCTGGAAGCTTCATCCCAGAGGGGCACCCGCCTGTATGAGGTGTCTGTCAGTCCCTACTGGGAGGTGTCTCCCAGTTAGGCTACACGGGGTTCAGGGACCCACTTGAGGAGGCAGTCTGTCTGTTCTCAGAGTTCAAACGCCGTGCTGGGAGAACCACTGCTCTCTTCGGAGCTGTCAGACAGGGATGTTTCTTTCTTTTTTTTTTTGAGATGGAGTCTCACTCTTGTCCCCCAGGCTGGAGTGTAGTGGGGCAATCCTGGCTCACTGCAATCTCCACCTCCCCGCTTCAAGTGATTCTCTTGCCTCAGCCTCCCAAGTAGCTGGGACTACAGTCGCCCGTCACCACACCTGGCTAATTTTTGTATGTTTAGTAGAGATGGGGTTTCACCAAGTTGGCCTGGCTGGCCTCAAACTTCTGACCTCAGGTGATCTGCCAGCCTTGGCCTCCCAGAGTTCTGGGATTACAAGCATGAGCCACTGCACTCAGTCAGAAAAGGTTTTTTTTTTTTTAATAAATCGAGTGTAGCCTAAGTGTACAGGGTTTATAAAGTCTACAGTAGTGTACAGCAACATCCTAGGCCTTCACATTCACTCACCACCCACTCACTGACTCCCTCAGGGCAACTTTCAGTCCCGCAAGCTTCATCCATAGTAAGTGCCCTATACAGGTGTATCATGTTTTATCTTGTATATCATATGTTTACCACGACTCTTCTATGTTTAAATACACAATACTTCTATGTTTAAATACACAAATACTTACACCTCTGTGTTACGAGTGACTACAGTATTCACCACGTTTGTAGCCTAGGGACAACAGGCCATACATACCATACAGCCTACGTGTATAGTAGGCTATGCCATCTAGATTTGTGTAAGTACACGCTATGGTGTTCACACAATGATAAAACTGCCTAATGATGTATACTGCAGAACACACTGCTGTAGTTATGCAATGCATGACTGTACATGATTTTTAGAATTGTAACAGTACAGACGTGCATAAGATATAAAGTAAACCACTGTCAACACACCTAGTCTCATTTTCCAAGGTGCTTTTGGTCGTATCTGTTTTTATTTTGATTGGCAGTCTTACGGTTCAAATGTTTGTACCCTCCAAATCTCATGCTGACCCTTAATCCCCATTATAATGGCATTAAGAGGATGGGAAATCCAACTATGGTATTTGAGAGGTGAGAACTCTGAGAAGTAGTTAAGATTAGATGAGATCATTAGGATGGGATATTAGTCACTTCATAAGAGGAGGAAAAGAAACCTGAGCTAGCAAGCTCAGCTCCTTCACCCTGTGATGCCCTACACTGCCTTTGGACTCTGCAAAGAGTCTCCAATAGCAAGATGGCCCTCACCACATGCAGCCCCTCAATCTTGGACTTCTCAGCATCCAGAACTGTACAAAATATATTTCTTTTTATTTTAAATTACTCAGTCTCAGTTATTCCATTATAGCAACAGAAAACAGATGAATACAGACAGCAATCAGTCTAAATACTATGAGTACACTTCTATTTCTTGGTTTGTCATCTTTAAGCAGTGCCTATTGACTTTATGCCATTAAGAGAATGAATTATCTTAGAGAAACCATCCCACACTTCCAAATTTTGCCAGTGATATTACTTAAAAATTCTTATCTATTTTGACTCATCAACTTTAAATGGTACTTCTAGACTCCACGCTAAGATGAAAAAATGTACAAATAGGCAAAACTCAATCAGAGAGTAATTCTATGAAGCATTTACCTTGTTCATAAAGTAGTTTCATATTCGAATCTTTGCAGGCAACTAGATTGTTGAGTAACGCAATCACACTTTGCATGGTATTACCCAGAATGCTCTCCTGATGTTCCTGCAATAGATCATAATTCCCAACATAACTATACAGAAATACAATTACATCATCACAAAGACAAATGAGCAAATGATCTCCATTGCTTCATTCTTTGCACAAGGTTAAATGATAGCCTTTTTGCACTTTAATGAAGCACATCCTTCTGTGTTAAGACAAATCCCATCAGTGAGCTAAGTGAGCTAAGTGAGCTGGGAGGGAAGGTAAATCACTCAGACACCAGTGCTGCAGTACGGACTCCCCTGCCCATGAGCTGAGAGACAACATATGGTCCTCCATGCTTTAGGTGGGTGACAAAGGAATTCAAATATGTAGAACTCAGAAGACCATGCCTGAAGATGAATTTGAGATCACAAAAGAGAACTACTTCAAGCAAATATTTCTGCAGTTTCAACATTATGCTGGTACTGATATTTTCCCACTTTAGTACATTTGATCTGATTTATTATATTACTGCTTCAGTGCAATAAGCTACATTTGGACCTAAAAGAGTGAATTGTGAATTTTGCTTTCCTCAACACTTAGCATCATATAGGAGGGAGTAACTTAGGTCCTAAAGAGAATGGAAAATGAGTTATTCTTTAGTCTTAATTTCTCATTTTAAAGGCAGAATCATTTCTTTGTAATTTTTAAAGGGTCTTACAAACAACTTGCTTTGCTTTTGTTCCCTTTTTCATTGCTGTGAATATTTTTTAAAATTAAGCAATTAACACAGATTATAATTGAAATTATTAAATTTCATATAATTCAAAACTAAAGAGGCAGTCTTTGCAGTCTGGAACTAGGATGAGGCAAGAGAGACACACAGGGTGCAAAATGTAAGGTAGTACTCCTCACTCTCAGGGTCCTATAAGTACCTACTGAGAGTGAGGACTCCCAGGAATCTAGCTTGCCCCGCTCTAAGTCCTGTGCCCATTCACCATGACTATTCTGCCAACAACTAATCCAACCCTGAAAAGCAACAAGCATATTAATTAGTAGGCTTAATCTAGACCTTTTCATATTCACTTTCTCCACCCCTCACCCACAGAGAAACATATGGTTTGCTGTGGGGTTGTTTTTTAACGTATAGCTATTTTGTGCCAGGCACTATAGTAGGCACTTGAGGTATCCTAGTGAACAAAGTCCCCTATCCTCATGTAAATAGACAACAAAAAGTATAATAAATAAGTGAACTGTATAAGGTATTAGAAGATAGCAGAGTACTCTGGCAAAAAAGAAAAAGGCAGAGCAGGGAAGCGAGGTTGAGAGGGCAGCAGTGGGGCTGCACATGATTTGAAATTGGGTGGTCAGGGTAAGACTCATTGAGAAGGTGTCACTTAACAGAATTTTTTTTTTTTTTTAATTTTTTGAGATGAAATCTTGCTCTGTCGCCAGGCTGGAGTGCAGTGGTGTGATCTCGGCTCACTGAACCTCCACCTCCCGGGTTCAAGCGAGTCTCCTGCCTCAGCCTCCCGAGTAGCTGGGACTACAGGTGTGTGCCATCATGCCCAGATAATTTGTGTATTTTTTTTTTCTTTTTGTATTTTTAGTAGAGACAGGGTTTGACTGTGTTGGCCAGGATGGTCTCGATCTCTTGACCTCGTGATCCATCCACTTCAGCCTCCCAAAGTGCTGGGATTACAGGTGTGAGCCACCATGCCTGGCATTTAACAGAAATTTTATTTTACTTTTTAAATGCTGAAGCCTCTTGGTATCTCTTAATTCATTAATAAGCTTTTCTTTTTCAATAACTTAAGCTTTATAGAAGAGTTTCAAAGATAGTACAGAGAGTTTCCATATACCCATCACCCAGTTTTCCCTCGTGTTAACATCTTACCCTAAACATGTTATATTCATCAAAACTAAGAAATTTACAGATATTAACAACTCAGCTACAGACTATTCAAGTGGCACCAGTTTTCCACTGATGGCCTTTTCTCTTCCGGAATCCAATCAAGGATCCTTATTTTATATTCAGGATTATTTATTTTTGCAACAAATACTAAGTGCCAACTATTCTAGGTAGTTGGCTTGTATCAGTGAACAAAACAGAAGAAAAGCCCTGCCCTTATGGTGTTTACCTTGTACCACGAGGAGAAGACGATAAATAACATAACAAACAATTACAAGATATGTTAGAAGGTGATATAAGCTATGAGAGAAAATAGGGAACAGGACAAGGTGGCTTGGAGTGCTGCAGGGGAAGCTGCAATGCTAGAGCAAGCAAAGCATAGTTCCTTCAGAAAATGACATCTGAGCAAAGATTTGAAGACGTGGACACGTGTTTATTCTCTTAATATACTTCTAGACTCTGTCAGCTAAGTTTCTTTAGGATTGTTGCATCTGTGTTCATAAGTGATACTGACTGAGGAGTGACACCCTCTTCTGATTTTAGTATCAATTTCATGCTAACCTTGTCCATCCATTTTATTCCAAAAATATTTATTGTGCATCTAATATGTGTTTCTAGGAGATCTGGTAGAACTCACTCATACAAGCAACTAGCCTCCATACATTTCTGCCAGTTGTGTGGAAAAACACACATAAATTCAAAGTGCTTTTTCTCTTCTCTCACTCAGTAATAATCAACACAGGAGACTTCTGTGACCAAATGCGTGGGGATTTTCCCCACACATGAAGCAAGCAATCGATTCTGCAGCTAACACAAGCTGAATGTTCTCTGATTCAACTCCACACCATCTACCTGGAAATAGTATCAGACCCCATAGGGCGAGGGCTCAGTCCCACAAGGCTACGCCCTCCTCCCTTATTCTGACACTCATCGCAAGTCTGGGGCTCTAGAACTTCTGACCCACTAGCATCAAGTTGGGGTTCCCGTGATTCCCTCTTTGGGTTCAATTAATTTACTAGAGCGGCTCACAGAATTCAGGAAAACACATTTACCATTTTACTATAAAGGATATTACAAAAGACATGGATGGAGAGATGCATATTGCAAAGTATGGGAGAAGAGCTGTGGAGCTTCTGTGTCTTCCCTGGGCACACCACCCTCCAGCAACCTGTACATATTCAGCTATGTGGAAGTTCTCTGAACTTTGGGGTTCTGTTATAGGTCCTTTGGGGTTTTTATGGAAGCTCTGTTATGTAGGCAAGACTGATTATATGGCTGTAAGTGGCTGTAAGTGATCAACCTAATCTCAGCCCCTTTCCCCTCCCCAGAGGTTGGGGATTGCGACTGAAAGTTTTCAGCCCTCTAATGTTGCCTTGGTCTTTCAGGTGACAAGCCACCATCCTGAAGCTACCGTAGGGGATGCCAGCCATCAACTCATTAGCATACAAAATGACAGCACCTGAAGACAGAGTTTCTAAGGATTTTAGGAGTTATATGCTAGGAAACAGGGGAGAAGATCAAATATATACTTCACGATATCATACTAGTAGAACTTAAAAAGAAACTGAAAAACAAAACACTTCTACTCAGGCATCTACAACATCTTGAACCAATGTGGTTATTTCTATTTCCCTAGAAAACCATCTACAACATCTAGATTTTCAAACATGTTGTAATAAAATCTTACAAAGCATTCTATTACACCTTCACAAAACTTCCCTGGACCCTATTTATGATGCCTTTTACACGGCGTCCTCTCTCTTGTTGATCAGACTCACCAAAGTTTTATCTATAGATGATATCAGACTTTTCAACAAACCAGCTTTCCATTTTAATGACTACCCTACTTTTTTTTGAGTTAGTCATTATGAATGACTAACACATTTCCCACTTATCTCTCCTAGGTATACGGTAGAATGGCATTTCCCTGCCTGCTTGGAAAATGACACTAGTGATGAAAATGATACTTGATTTGGTCAATTAAACTCACACGGGCAGAAGCATTAAGAGCCAGTGACAGCTTCATCATCCTGTCTTTTCCTCTGCCCCATGATCTTCTAGATGGTGAGGCTTCTAATGGCCTGGGTATCAGAGAGAGAACATGAAGCAGAGAATCCAGGAATCTCTTGATTGGACAGGTGGTATCCAAGGCTTACAAAAATACCCACACTGAACCTGGCTCTGAAACTGCTTTCTCAGCAGATCTGTACCTCCCATTGATGAGAGCCACTTGATTTCATATAGGTTTTGCCATGTATGCCATTGTTTAACACAAGACAAAGTGTTTGCTTTCCAAATACTGATGACTAAAAATTTTGAACTTCAGAAACACACGCTTAAGAGCACTTTTGCAGTGAATGTTAATGTTTGACTGTTTCACTGACACCAGCTTAAGAAGATTAATGTGGAAGCGATGGTCTGCCACCAATTTCATCTAATTATTCTTACAGTTGGTTGAAAGGAAAGGGTGATTAATAAGCACCAAGATGACACTACATGTTACTCGTGATAAAATAACTAACGATACATAGAAAACCTGTTCTTGTGAAGAAAGTGAAGCTAATAAATCTTTTATTTTTGGTCCCATTTGGTAAAATGACACATACTGCTCCTTGTTCAAAGACTCATCTGTCAGCAAATATAGGTCAGTCTTACTAGAAATAAAACTATTGTTTCTTTGAGATACACATTTTTGTAACTAAATGCACATTTCCTACAATACCCTTGGCAATAACTTTGCTCATTCTGAAGCCAATACCTCAGCTTTTCCTGTACTCATGAGTGAGTGCCACTTGTTGATATAGGTACTTCCTTCAGTACAAAAGCTAACTCACCCTAGACGCTAAGAACACAGAATCAGATCCCAGTCAATCAGGTCCTGGAGCCCCCTTCCTGCAGGTCCCAGAGTCACTGCAGAATAAAGGCCTCTGCCTGCCCCACTACTCAATCTGCAGAGGGGTATACAACGAAGGTACACTCTATCAAACTTCCCCACTAACATTATTACTAGGAGTACTTAGGAAAAAAATATCTAATGCACAGAATAAAAAAAGAGATGAATAATCCCATAACCAGCCTGAAGGAAACGGTTCCACTTCTGTTCTAGACGTTATTAAAAAACACTGTTTTCTTTATTATCTTTGTTGGTTTATAAACTATCCATAGATCATAAACTTTGCTCAGAATAAAGTAAGGGCTTTATAAAAATTATATTACAGAATTATCTTTACTTGCTCTTCCCTCTTATAGGTATATATGCCTTCTTACATAGTGCAGTGGAGGGAGACCTTGAGAGCACAGTAATTGCTTCTGCTCAAGCTGATGACACGGTTCTCTAGGTGAACTAAGAGAGCTGCTGCTCTGGTCTAGAGCATCATTTCCCCAGAAAGAATGCCAAACCCATGCAAAGGGCAGTTGAGAAGGTGTAAATGTGAATTAAGCATACTTCTATTAACTTGTATCAAACTGTGCTATTTCATTTATCTTAGCAACTTTAATAAGGTTTTTTTCTTGTTCACAATCATATTAGCTTACGGGGGTAAACTGTGCATTGAAAAACATTATATTTGCCTCTTAAAGTCAGAGGAGAGGAATATATGAAAAGAGAAAACTTGAGAGTAAACATGTGGGGCTCAACTTCTTCTTGGGTATAACTGGAAGATTGGTGGAAAGAGACAAGGGCGCGCATGTTTCGTTCAAAGACCATAGGTCAGAGTTGGAGGGGAGGGATGATTCTGACTAAAAACTATCATCATTAGATGCTCCTCTGGGAGAGCCCCTCCCACTCCTCCAAATTTAAGACTGAATCCGAGGGTAAAAGAGCAATACAGGAAATTAGGTAAAATCTTGATATATATTTTTTTTCAATCCTCACAGCTCATTAATAAAGCAAGGAGTCTATACTTTTGGTGCCCTGATACATGCAAGGAGAGATGAAAGCAGGTGAAGACCTGCAACAAGGCTTTTGGGACAGGGTCAGGGGCCCAGTTACAAGCAGAGTTGCCACATGGGCCCGAGCTGGGCTAAGACAGCACTTATAATGTATTGAGAACTTACTACGTGCCATGTCCGGTACTCCACTTCACCTACATCATCTCATTCAACCCTTACAAAAACATGGAAGGGGCTATCGTCCTACTGTTTTTATCACTAAGAATTGAATGTTAGTGAAGTCAAGTGTAACTTGCCAAACTCTTCATTGGTGAAACTGGGATTTGGTCTATGGGATGGCAGAAGCCTTGCCCCTAATCACCATGAAGCATTGCCTAGTGATCAAAGGAGGGCAGAGTGCCAGGGTCACCCAGGCCGTTCAGCACACTCCAGGTTAACCAACATCACCTGTGGACCCACAGTGTTACCTGGGAGAAACTGAAAGAAGTCTAGAGTGGGGTGAAAATCTGAGACACTAATCTGGGGCTGTAATGGTGATGCTTATCCTCCCTTTCATTCCACAACGTTCCCTATCCCCTCCCCCCACCACTGGGATCTTCTGGCTTCATAAGCGCCCTCAAAGTTTTTCACTACACTGTAAGATGTATAACCCACATGCCTGTAATCCCAGCACTTTGGGAGGCCAAGGTGGGCGGATCACAAGGTCAGGAGATTGAGACTATCCTGGCTAACATGGTGAAACCCCGTCTCTACTAAAAATACAAAAAAAAAAAAAAAAATCAGCCTGGCATGGTGGTAGGTGCCCGTAGTCCCAGTCACTCGGGATGCTGAGGCAGGAGAATGTCATGAACCCAGGAGGCGGAGCTTGCAGTGGGCCGAGATCACGCCACTGCACTCCAGCCTGGGCGACAGAGCAAGATTCTATCTCAAAAAAAAAAAAAAGTATAACCCAAGAAGCATGATGTGGGTATTAGGCAATTACAGGAAAGGAAAGAATGAGCACAAAATAAAAATACATACTAGGGCCACTATCAATAGTCACATTATTCAGACACTTGTGTTCACACTGACTGCTGGGGGAAAAAGGAAGCGACTCGCAGAAGATGGCATCGTTGAGAGCCCACAAAAGGCAATCCCACTATACTTTAACATTATGACGAAAATATTCAACTCCTTCATCCGTAATCCATAAGCCCAGCTGAGCTAATTTATGTGCCTAATACCAGTGTATGGACATTTAATAAACAAAACACTTGAGGGCTCTAATAAAACATAGCATTTGCCAGTAGAGATAATTAGAATTAAAGCAGCAAAATTCTAGTGTTTGGCAACATAGATGAAACAACTTCATTAAAATGTACAGTTTCAGCAAATGAAAGGCAGGAGAGCACTGGACCCTGAAGAATCAGCCTTCACAAAACTAATTGCTTCAGTGCTTAAAGAGGACAGCTCTGAAATACCAAGGACACAGCAAGGAAACACTAGTAAAAAATGACCAGCCTTTCCAAAGCAGTTTCACTGTAGACAGGGCATTCTACTTTACTCTGATATTTGACAATGTAAATGCCACTGAAAGACTTCAGATGTCTGAATTAAAAGTTTGGTGAGGATCTAAATAGTCAAGGTACAAAATACCTTTAACAACTAAAAGTAACAGTGAACCATGGTCACTCTCTTTTGCCTTTGGTTCAGGCCAGAATTTAACAATGAATTAACAACTAATTAAAGGACCACAACTAATCGTAGGGATGAGAAACCACAGAGAGAACGAAGAGCAAAGCACACGTGTGTTGTGCACACAGCATCTACAATCTCTTAGAAACACATATCACATCCTATTCAACACATGCTTAAACTACATTTCAGAAAACAAATTTGCTGTTGCTCTAGAGAACAGCAGTCTATCGTGTACTCCATGTACAATGGCACCAAAGTGCTGCGCCAGGATGTACTGGTGCATCCAGTCACTTTCTGTCACAAACATTCTCACACCTGGCTAGATTCCTACAGCTCTGAGACCCAAGCTCAGAAAAGTCTTCAGAGTATTCAAGTGAAATAAGTATGTTTGAGGGCAAGAGGACACATTTCCATATTACTGATGACTTTTCACAAGGCTGTGTCACAGGCAGCTTAAACCAGACATGGTGAAACCCCATCTCTACTAATACAAAATTAGCCAGATGTGGTGGCGCATGCCTATAATCCCAGCTACTTGGGAGGCTGAAGCAAGAGAACTGCTTGAACTCAAAAGGCAGAGGTTGCAGTGAGCCGAGATTGAGCCATTGCACTGTAGCCTGGGAAACAAGAGCGAAACTCTGTCTCAAAAACACACAAACAAAAACAAAAACAAACAAACTCAATGGAATCTAAATTGAGTTCATCTCCCTTTGCTTTCACACTTTCCTTTCTTTTCCTCTTTCTATTGGAGGTCCCACAGCTTGCCCAGTCATCAGCCACAAACCTTAGAATCATCGGGACTACGGCCTCCCTAGTGTCTCCCTCATCTAGTCAGTCACAAAGTCCCCTCGAATCTCCCTTAAGCCCCTCTTGCATCTATCCTCTGCTCTCCATTCCCATTTACCTGCTTAACATCACGCAGTTGGCATCCTTAGCAGGGACCACAGTCTCCTAATGGGTGTCTCAACTTCCAGCCTCACTTCCACTACTGCTACCAGACTCCTCTTTTTTTTTTTTTTTTTTTTTTTGAGACAGAGTCTTGCTCTGTCTCCCAGGCTGGAGTGCAGTGGCGCGATCTTGGCTCACTGCAAGCTCCGCCTCCTGGGTTCACGCCATTCTCCTGCCTCAGTCTCCCGAGTAGCTGCGACTACAGACGCATGCCACCACGCCCGGCTAATTTTTTATATATATATATTTTTAGTAGAGACGGGGCTTTACCGTGTTAGCCAGGATGATCTCGATCTCCTGACCTCGTGATCTGCCCGCGTCGGCCTCCCACAGTGTTGGGATTACAGGCGTGAGCCACTGTGCCCGGCCCCAGACTCCTCTTTCTAAAGTGGCAGAGACTCTATCTCCAGCTGTGGGGCTTAAATCTGGAAGGCTGTAGGCCAACACAGGGAATATTGGCTTACAGTAGGCCCAAGGTCATTGCTACCACAGTCCAGTTTCTGTCCACAGCCCTGGTTGGATTTAAAGCCCTGAAAGGAGGGGAAGCCACAAAACTCGTCGGACAGCAGATGCAGGGATGTTGTTACTCCCGTGCTTTCAATCCAGCATTATGATGTGGGAAACATTCTTATGAGTTTTTGAACCAAATACGGACCCCTAGGGCTAAGAAACAGGAAAGGGAACAAGTTGAGTTAAACTGAAAGGGCACAAGCCAATTTAAAATTAATTCAGTCTTTTACCTCATAAATAATGTACGTGGATTTCTTAGGCAGAAAGACCAGGATTTAGGGGTACATGGGGGGAATGCTTGGGGTAGGGTGAAGGTGCTGGGGTAACTGCCCGTGGGCATTTGCTCTGCTAGCTGTGCATCAGGTAAACAGCCCACTCTGCCAAGGTGGTCAGGGCTTCTAGGGGTTGAGCAGGCTCTGACAGGGGCTGAGGAGGCAGAGGAAGAACACTGAAGCCTGCTTTTCTCCCCTCGGTAGCCAAAAATGTATGGTGCTGTCGCCCCAGGAGTCTGGAGATATAGAGTTAAGCCCCTTTTTTTATGTGGGGCATCATCATTTGAAGGCTTCCTCCACCTTTCTGATCAAAGACATGAGAGAAGGCAATTTAAAATTATTTTTAAATTTGACTGACAGATACTGTAGAGGCCCTCTAGCAGCAGCAAATACAAGTTATGATTAGCGATACATTCCAGCTCGCTCGCACAGAAGGGAGTATTTGGATCAACTAATACCATTTGCCAATCAGTATGCCGAGCTTGTCTTTAGAATTCCAGTCCTCATTCAACACCAATGGCAGTGCGCTGTGAATGCCCTTCTGGCAGGTTAATTGTGTCACTTGGCCTTCCTAGCCCTACCCTTTCATGTTATTTAGGCTTCTAGCAGGAAGCTTCCATCCTCTTGGCTCTCAATGTGGCCCTAGGCCTCAAGGCAGGAGCAGTGGGCCAGAGCCAATGCTGCTCAGGCAGGAGAACCCTGGCAGTGGAGCCAAAGGGAAGCTGCCAGGACCAGCTCCCTGGGGATGGACTGTGCCCCTTTTATGTATCTGCCTGTAGCGTTGAAAGAGAGGCCAATCTGCCACACAACACAATATCTGAGCTAATAACCAGCCCAAAGTAGGGAGGACAAATGAAGAACTAGAACACATTCAGACATGACTCCTTTAGTCTTCTCCTCACATCCCTGCCACTGTTCAAAAGTAAAAATAGCAATAAAAATAGCAATAACAAAGTCCTAGCAAACTAAGGTCACTCTTAAAAATGCAGGCCAGATGTTGTTCCCTGAAGCTGGTGTCTGTGGGGAAGGCTGCCTTGGGTTGAAGACTGTTTTCCTCACTTTCTGTGCCTGCCTGCCATCACTGTGGCCATCAAGTATACAGTGACTGGCATAATTACTTGTTAATCCCATCCCTCACCCAATGCTGAGTGTCTTGAGGGCAGGACTGGGACTTTTTTTTTTTTTTTTGAGATGGAGTCTCGCTCTGTCGCCCAGGCTGGAGTACAGGGGCTGGATCTCGGCTCACTGCAAGCTCCGCCTCCCGGGTTTACGCCATTCTCCTGCCTCAGCCTCCCGAGTAGCTGGGACTACAGGCGCCCGCCACCTCGCCCGGCTAGTTTTTTTGTATTTTTTAGTAGAGACGGGGTTTCATCGTGTTAGCCAGGATGGTCTTGATCTCCTGACCTCGTCATCTGCCCATCTCGGCCTCCCAAAGTGCAGGGACTACAGGCTTGAGCCACCATGCCCGGCCAGGACTGGGACTTTTAATCGGGTCCCCAGTGCCTACGTGCAGTCCCTGATACACAGTGGTCTCTGAAAAATTAATGAAAAAACAGTCCTGCTCAAAGTTGCTTGGGTAAATACAGCTAGAGAAGGCACAGACGGTGTGAGAGCCTCCTTCAAGAAATTAACTAGTCAGTGACTAGAAACTGCCTTCAGTTAAGCAACTGATAAACATTGAGCACCTAAAATTTGCTAAGTAATGGTGTGAAGTAGAACTACAAAAGGATAAAAAAGGCCTTTCCCAAAATGCTTTCAATCAATTTATATTCACTTTTGAATAATGTTTGCAAAAAGTGATAAATTCAGATTTTTTTACTTTGAGTAAAATACACAAAAATCTCTCACATGCATGCTAAACACTGGTCAATCACTCATGAAGCATTTGCATTGGCATGGAAACACATTTTCATGAAACAATTTTAATAGGATTCTCTGCAAAAGATAACTGCTTACAAGGTGTCCTATCCTAAAGAAAGAAAATGTCAAGCGAAAATGAATGGAAAGATTAATTACACACAATTATCACAAGGCAATTTTCAATTTGAAATTCAATTGTCTTTTTCTGTGGGAGTGCACAAATTTTTCCTAATAGGAGTTTACCAAGTGTTGGTACTCACAGTCCAGTTTCGAAGAGGTACTAGTAAATCCTGCAGGAAAAAATATTTCAGTGGGAATTGACTAGAAGTTTACTTAAAGCCAAAGTTTTAAAGAACGTAAAAGTGTAGTGTGGTATAGCAGAAAAAAAACTGGGCCGAGTCCAGTTCTAAGCCTTGGCCTGCCCCAAACCAGCTGGAAAGCCTAAAGCAAAGCAAGAAAATAAGCTACTAGACCTTGGAAGAATCTTACAGACCTTTGTAGTTCAATCCTTTAATTTTTTAATTTTTAATTTTTTTGAATACATAAGAGGTGTATATATTTATGGAACATATGAGACGTTTTGATACAGGCATGCAATGCATAATAATCACATCAGGGGAAATGGGGGTATCCACCACCTCAAGTATTTATCCTTTGTGTCACAAATAATCCAATTATACTTTTTTAAAAATGTACAATTATTATTGACTATATTCACCCTGTTATCAAATACTAAGTCTTATCCATTCTTGCCCCCACCCATTAACCATCCCCACCTCCCCTCCAACCTCCCACTACCCTTCCCAGTCTCTGGTAACCACCCTTCTATTCTCTAGCTCCAAGAGCTCAATTGTTTTTCAATCCTTTAATTTTAAAGACAAAGCAATTGAATCTCTGAAAGGAATATAAAGAGGAGGGTCAGGACTTAAAAGTGCATCTTCCTTTCCTATTACCTCACAATTATTTACCTAAAAATCACATCAGGGCTTATAGAGTCAAAGGTGTAATTTTATACTTGATCTCAGTCAAAAGGCCAAGAGGAGATTCAAGGATATAACTTTAAACAGATACAATGTTTGCCCACACTGGAGTAACACTGTATAAACACTGCTCCCTGGAGCTGCATATTTGGTTGCCCTTAACACCTGTGGTAGGTCAGCTCTTACTCCTGAACGGCAAGTGATGAATAGACTATTCTGGAGCAAATGGGAATACCCCAACATAATGCATGCTGACCCTCAGGCCAGCAGCACTTTTTGGATCTAATAGAATTTTTCAGTTTTTGCAGCAGAAGGCTATCTCTAAAGAGGTGATAGTCATCTTACAGTCAGGGTTGAAATTTTAGGCCAAGAGCACCGTTTTCCAATAGAATATTCTAAGCAGGTAACTTAGAACTGCAAGCATGTACATTTATGATATGCTTAAAAATCAGCAGCAAAAGGCAACCTGGATCTTCGTCACTCACCCTGGAATTTGCAGAACTTGGTATTTTATGCATGATCACACTTCTGTTCCCAATTTCCATATCTGAAGGCAATCAGCTTTCCTTTTCTTAGACTCTACTTAGAAAATAACCATTATATTTGTTTACTCACTTTGGAACATTCAATAAGCTCATTTTTGGCCACGTAATGACACACGCTATACCATCTTGAAGAATTAGTGGTTGCAACAGGATAAAATGATTCCAGGAATATTTCACCTCTCAAATAATCTTTTGTGTCTTTACTGGCATATTTTTATTAACTGGAATTAGAAGAAACTCTAGATACAAGCATAAAGTCAGCAGTATTAATGTAGGTCAATAAATTAATAAATTTGGGTCCAAAATGTTGTGCTAAACAATCACAGGAAGTGTCAATTAAGGAGGCCTGTGGTGGGAAAAGGTTTGGAGGAAGGGATTAATAAACCCACAGACCCTACACATAAGTAGGGTATGTGCTGGACAAGCAGGAATAATAAGGAAATTCTAGAAGTCAAGAGACTGGCCAACCTGATCAAGGGAGAAAGTGACCATATATTGGCCAGTCTCCATTTCCAAAGTCCAGAAGGGAACTCTTGAGAGCTTAAATTAATTTCTTCAGTCAAGCTAGGTTGAGAGTTTCCCTAAGGGCCTTGAGACATCAGGTGCAACCCAACCTTCCTCTTCAGTATCTATCCTGGGACAAATACTTATGGGGTTCTTGGCTATACGCTGAGTGTTTAAGACCCATCTGAGAAGTACTATTTGTCATGTCCACTGTTTCTGCATCAAAGCACCAGCTCTACAAGTCCACAAGAGGCCCCCTGAACAATGGAATGAGGAAATGGGAAAGAGGGACAGGGAAGGCTTGGTGTTTTCGTATTTTTAACTGCTGTATCCCAATAAATGAGCTTCAGCTTTAAGGGTTTGTATGTCAAAGTGGCTTGATTAAATTTTCCTCATGAAAATCAAAGAGAAAACCAGAAATCAAAATGAGCACTAAGAATGAAGGGACAGAGGAAGCGTGTAAGTGAGAAAGGCTAGGGAGAAAGGGAGGATGGAAAGGAAGGAAGAAGGAACAGATGGCTTTACCCATGAAGAAAACTGAGTCCAATGAGGCTAAGCTCAGAATATAACCCCAGTTCCAAAGGCCTCCCCATCACAAGGCAGCTATTCACTTCAATCTGGAACTGGCATTTTTTGCTAAGAGTGAGTCGAAAGACCTGCTGACCCACGTGTTGGAGAGAAGTGCACAGACAGGGTAGCTCTGTCACTGCACTTGAGTTTTCCTGGCATGACCCACGCCATTACCCACAGACATGGAGCAGAAAAGCAAGTGCAGTCTTTCCCTTTCACTCTCTCTAACTCCAGGCACTTCAAGTTGTTTCTCGACTCATGGAGCACATGTGTGAGGACTGCTTTCTTGTTGCCATACTCCCACCTGGCCACCCACTGAGAGTACACAGAGTAATGGTGTCACAGCCTCTTTTGCATGTGAATTTCAATGAGCTGCTAATGACTAGATGTGCCATCCCCTCAGGCTGACTGGCTGGTACAAAATCCTGCTGGTGTGCATGACAATGGGTAAGCAGCTGTCACAAGTTTGTATTTATAGGGGTAGAGCACAGAGCAGGTGCTGGTCTTTAGGAGACGTCCCTGAGCTTCAGGAATATCCATATACCATTGTGCACCATTCCGATTTCATTATTAGACAATCTTATTAGATAATCTTAGAATCTTGTCTCTAGGGGCACAGATAACAAGTTAAACCAATTTAGGATAGTTTCACTTCCCCATACTATGTAGTTCAACACAACGTAGGCTCTACTACACCAGGGCTAGGGACACTCCAGAGAGAAAAATGCCAACAGCAATGACTGTGAACCACGGCATCCAAATCATTGTCACCAGATCCATTAGGACAGAAAAAGAGGTAAAATGTTAGGTAGGTGGAAACATGGTGTTTAAAACCACACAGGTGAAAAGCCCCATCCTTACAGCAACTGAGAGCACCCAGTTGCATCACTGTGCATCAGCTGCCTCATCCAGGTGCATGGCTGGGAGCCCAACCCAGAAGCAAGCAGCAGGGCAGGGCACTGCAGCTTCCAGATGCGCACATGGATGCCGAGAGAAAAGTGATCTTCTGAGGACTCAAGCTAACCTCCAAGGCCCTTTTCTGCCCTAACATTCTTTGATGCTAAACCCAATGCTCTGTTTTTCCAAATTACTCCCGGGAAAGACCACACAGGCAGAATATTTGAATCAAAGGTTAAATAATGTCAAATTTTAACAATTTCTAAGCTTTATGACTACATTCAAACAAAACAGTTCTGCACAATGTCAATTTTATTTGTGGATTAAGGCAAAGATCATTCAAATACAAGTTTTAGCACAGGACTGACATCCCCCATTCACTCTTTCCCAGAATATACACTCATCAATCCAAGAACAATATAAAATTGTAACATATAGCAAGAAAAAAAAAATCCTCAAAAGCATACCTTTCTTCAGTCCCAAAGGAATCCTATATACCAGAATCTAGCTAAGTTACCATAAAGTCCAACTTCATCACACAAATATTGGCCAGGGTAGGTGGGTGGGGAGGCAGGCAGAGAGTACGTTTACCTTCTCAATCATAGGGTTTTGCCACATAGAATGGAAAAAACAGAGGACCCATTTAGACACAATGAATGGATTATAGCTAAGCTCCAACATAAAAATAACAAGAGGTTTTAATGAGAACTTGTACACATTTAAAACACAAACATATATAAACACAGATCTACAATAAACCCTTTACAAAATAATATGTAAAAAATTTGTTGGTTTTTCATCATTTTTAGTCTTCCCTGCTAACATGTTTGTATCACAGAAAATGGACTATTTTGAAAAAAGTTTAAAAAATTATCTCGGCCGTGTGCGGTGGCTCAAGCCTGTAATCCCAGCACTTTGGGAGGCCGAGACGGGTGGATCACGAGGTCAGGAGATGAGACCATCCTGGCTAACACGGTGAAACCCCGTCTCTACTAAAAAATATAAAAAACTAGCCAGGCAAGGTGGTGGGCGCCTGTAGTCCCAGCTACTCGGGAGGCTGAGGCAGGAGAATGGCGTGAACGCCACTGCACTCCAGCCTGGGCGACAGAGCAAGACTCCGTCTCAAAAAAAAAAAAAAATAATCTCCACTGCACACAATTGAATGTCATTTCTTTGACAATCTATATGAAGAACAGGCTAGGCCAAGCCCACCCCAGGTCCTTACACCAGTCCCAAATCTACACCCAGACATGAGCCATTTGGGAGTTCCCATCCAGGGCATGATAGGTCAGACAAACACAACAGGCTAAGGAGTGGTGCCATGTGCTAATCAAGGCATACCAGGAGAGAGGCCAGAGTGAGCTGAGAGGTTTTAGGAAGGAGATGCAAATGATCTGGGCCAGAAGAACCAGCAGACTCAGAGAGGTCATGAACTTGGAGAGGAGCACAGGCTGTGGCTGCACAGATGAGATCAGACAAAGGTCTTGCAGTTGAGTGAAATGGGAAGTGACAAAGGTACACTGAGGCTGATTACTCTGAGCACCTGGCTAGAACTTTTGCAATAAACACCTAATCTTAGTGATAGGGTTTAGCTGTGTCCCCACCCAAATCTCATCATGAATTGTAGCGCCCATGGGAGGGACCCAGTGGGAGATAACTGAATCATGGGGGTAATTTCCCCCATACTGTTTTCATGGTAGTGAATACTCATAAGATCTGATGGTTTTATAGGTGGATACCCCTTTCGTTTGGTCCTCTGATTCTCTCTTGTCTGCTGTCATGTAAGACGTGCCTTTCGCCTTCTGCCATGATTGTGAAGCCTCCCCAGCCACGTGGAACTGTGAGTTCATTAAACCTCTTTTTCTTTATAAATTACCCAGTCTTGGGTATGTGTTTATCAGCAATGTGAAAATGGACTAATACACTTGGTTAATAAGTACCTAGGATATTAATTTCTTTTGAATTCAGGGGGATTAAAAACAAACTAGAAATACGCTGTCATTATAAATCAGATATATCACCTATATTATGTCTGCATAGAGCAGACAGAAGCAGAGGTGCGTCAGCCTCACGGTCAGTCCCATAGAGCCTATGCTGCCACTTCCTGGAGCTCTTCAACTCATCTCTGAGGAGGCCTTCATCACCTTGCTTTCTGCTTTCACATGGCCCTGTGGGCCTCTGGGCGTTGACTTCAGACTGAACCAAAATAATGAGGCTCTACCTCTCTGGTTGGAAAGGCCAGAACCCTCTCCCTAGTTACATCACACCAGGGGAAAATATTTTCTGGAAGTTTTTAAAGCATGTGGATTCTTAACTACTCCTATTTCTCAAGTGCTACAAAACATAAAAGGTTAGTACTACTACTGATTCTGTTATTGTCTACAAATGTGATTTAGCTGTATCTAATGCTTGAAGGCAAAGGGATAACTAGATGCATTCTTAAGAACCCTCAGAGCCTCTGCACTTTAGAGACATTCATCAATAAGTCTTACTTTGGTTTTCAACTTTAGAATCAAACTTCTTTTTTGTGAAAGCTCTTAGATAATGATATTTATGGCTTTCAGGAGATGGGGTGGGAGAGGGAATACATGAAATTCTGAACGTGAGGCATTGATATCAAACAGCAGAAATGAAAAAACATAGAACTATTAGCTATTTTTGTTTTTTAATGGAACTCACAGGCTTCTATATGCTCCCCAGAAATGCCTTAGAGCTGCAGTGTGGCAGGAAGCCTAAATGACGTCTCAGAAAAGATAATGGAGCTTTAATGATGGAAATAGTAAGAAAATTAAATCTAATCATGTTCCATTAAACATACTCTTAGCTCCCATTTTTACTAAATTATTTTATTATGAGTTTGCCTCTGTCTATTGAAATAACCTTTTACGGCAATTTGATTTGCAAGCATAAATAAGTCTCATTTATTTTCCATTATGAGTCTCTGTGAGATTAATAAGAAGAGATGGATCATCTAAAATTTTACCCATTCTGCAATCAGGAAGTAACCATTCAGAGAGATAAATTCTTTGTTTTATATTTATATTTGTGAGGAAAGTATTATACTATAATTATAGTCTCATTTAACAGTAACATATCACCTGCCAGGGAGATGATGCTAGATCAGGAAGCTCCTTTTATACCAGCCTCTTGAAAGGGCAGCCAGAATCATGCACACCTTAGATGCGGATCTGTCCTATGCTCCCAGTTACCTCACCTCCTCAGGCCGTGGCCTCCTCATGCTCATCCTACACTCCCACTCTTCAATGGACTTTTACCATGTTTGGAGTGCTTTGTTATAATTGACCAGAACTGCTCGACTGTTTGCTTCTAACAGAATGCTCTTGCAAAGCCATCTAGATGTGGATCCTAGGTATGGCATGGTGAATTGTAAACAATCATGCAATCTGTCAAAAGGCACACAGGGATGCAGCAGAGGAAGACAGAAATGGCTGCAGCTCTGGTCTTTGCAGAGAACAGAAGCACCTGTCATATATGCAGATGGTGTTTTAAAGAATCTTTCCAAAACCTATTTGCTTCCAAAAAGTGTCATGATGAGAGAGCTATGAAGTCTAACTGAAATCACAATTCACTAATTAAATGGTTCTCTGGGCCAAATCTTGATTGAGTCTATTAGAAACTAGAGGACTTAATGAGGAAAACCTCTAATTTAAAAAGAATGGTATCAATGGGAGAAGAGATTGGGAGATTATACAAAGACCAGACATGAATCCAACCCTGTCTTCTAACTTTGTATTAAGATCTAAAGAGAGATAAATATTATAAAGGATAAATTAATGAATCTATTCTGAACTATGGATCGTAACATTTAGTGAAGATATAATAACTTTATTCTTTTGAGACGGTCTCACTCTGTCACCCAAGCTGGAGTGCGGTGGTATGAGCTCAGCTCTCTGCTACCTCCACCTCCCAGGTTCAAGTGACCCTCCCGCTTCAGCCTCCCGAGTAGCTGGTACCATAGGTGCATGCCACCATGCTCAGCTAATTAATTATTTACTGATTTAGTAGAGATGAGGTCTCACTATATTGCCCAGGCTGGTCTTCAGCCCCTGGGCTGAAGTGATCCTCCTTCATTGATCTCCCAAAGTGCTGGGATTACAGACAGGAGCTACCATGCCCAGCCAAGAAATAACTATTAATATGTACATACCAAACAACACAGCAATAATTTTCATAAACCAGGAGATGTGGGAAGAAATGTGCAAAAAACATATTAATAATAGGGTACTTTATTTACTTCCCTCAATCTAAGGCAGATGAAGGGGAAAAATTAGTAAAGATAAGATTTGAACAACATACTCAATAAGATATATATAATGTCAAATTCTAACTCATATAAACAGAATAACCAAGAACAATCTTCAAGTACACACAGGGAACTTATTAAAATTAACAATAGCTAACAACAACCACTCTGAAAAAGAAATTAAGAAAACATTTACATTTATAATAGCATCAAAAAGAATAAAATATTTAGAAATAACCCTAACCAACGAGGCAAAAGACTTGTACGCTAAAAACTATAAAACACTGCCAAAAGAAATCAAAGATACAAAGCAATGGGAAGACATCCTGTGTTCATAGATCAAAACATGTAATATTGTTCAAATGTCCACACTACTCAAAGTGATCTACCAGATTGAATGCAATCTCTATAAAAATTCGAATGGCACGTTTTTGTAGAAATAGAAAAAAAGTCCTAAAATTCATATGGATTCTCAAAAGACCTAAAAAAGCCAAAATAATCTTGAAAAAGATGTACAAACTTCTCCAAGTTTTCTCACACTCGCTGATATCAAAACATACTACAAAACAGTAGTAATCAAGACAGTACAGAACTAGCATAAATACAGACATATAAACCAATGGAACAAAACAGAGAGCCCAGAAATAAACTTGTGCATATATGGTCACACAATCTTTGACAAGTTGCCAAGCTTACACAATAGGAAAATGAGACATTCTTTTCAACAAATGGCTGGAGAAAACTAGATGTCCACATGCAAACAAATGAAGTTGAACTTTTACCTTATACCACATACAAAAATAAACTAAAAATGGATTAAAGACATAAATGTAAGCTCTAAAACTATAACACTTCTAGAAGAAAACAAAGGGGAAAGCTTCCCGACATTGGATTTGGCAATGATTTCTGTTATATGACACCAAAAACACAAGCAACAAAATAAAAAAACAGATAAATGAGACCACATCAAATTTTAAAACTTCTATTCATCAAACGAAACAACCAACAGAGAGAAAAGACAACCTATGAAATGAGAGAAAATTTGTGCAAATCGTACATCTGATGAGGGGTTACTATCTGCACTGTATAAAAAACTCCTATATTTCAATAACAACAAAAAAATTAAAAATAGGCAAAGGACTTCAATAGACCATTCTCTAAAGATGAAATACAAATTGCCAACAAGCAGATGAAAAGATGCTCAGCATCACTAATTATAAGAGAAACGCAAATCAAAACCACAATGAGATATCAACTCATACCTATTAGGATGGCCACTATACATTAAAAAAAAAAAAATGGTGAGGACAGGCAGAAACTGTAACCCCTGTACACTGTTAGTGGGAATATAAAATGGTGTAACCATTATGGAAAACAGTATGGAGGTTACTCGAAACATTTAAAGTAAAATTATCATTTGATCTAGCCATCACACTTCTGGGTATATATCCAAAAGAATTCAAACAGGATCTCAATGAGATAATTGCCCATTCATGTTCACTTCTGCATTATTCACAGTAGCTAAGATATGGAATCAACTTGAGTGTCCATCAATGAATGGATAGGGAAAATATGTTCTATATGCACATTGAAATACTATTCTCTTTAAAAAAGAAGGAAGTGCTGTTATTTGCAACAACATGGATGAATCTCAAGGATATTATGCTAAGTGAAATAAGCCAGTCACAAAAAGAAAAATACTGTATGATTCCATTCCATGACGTCAAGTAGTCAAAATCCTAGAAGCAGAAAGTGGACAGGTGACTGCAAAGAGATTAAGGGAGGGAAGAGGGTTGAAAACAATGTTTAATGGAAACACAGTTTCAGTTTTACAAGACGAAACAAGTTCTAGAGATTCATTGTACGACAATGTGAATATACTTAATGTTAATAAACTTTACATTTAAAAATGGTTAAAATGGTAAATTTAATGTTATGTGGTTTTTGCCACAATAGAAAGATACTAAGAAAAAAAGTGGTCACAGAATATGTTAAATGACTTATGAGAACGTAGTCTGTGAGAAGTACTGCAGGAAAAACTATTTTTGTTTCTTCAATATCAGAAAGAAAGAAAAAGAAGGAAAAGATGAGAAGAACTTAAAAAATGTACTATCAATGTGAACTTATTCAAATAAACTGTAAAAAATCATTTAAAAGACAATTGAAAATTTGAACATTGACTGGATATTTGATAGTATTAATAAATTATTAATTCTTAGGGGCAAAAAAACACTACACCACCAGCCATTTATTATCTTAGTTTCTGTAGGTCAGAATTTCAGGCAGGCTCAACTGGGTTCTCCACTTAGGGTCTCACGATACTAAAATCAAAGTGTCAGCTATAGGCAACACTCTTATCCAGAGACTCCATGGAAGAATCCTCTTCTGAGTTCATCCAGATTGCTAACAGAATTCGGTTTCTTGTGGCTGTAAGACTGAAGTGCCTGTTCTCTTACTGGCTGCTGGATGAAAACCACTCTCAACTCCTAAAAGCCACTCTCAGGTCCTTGCTCCATGGATCCTTCCATTCCAAACAGAATTCTCTGGCATTCACTCCTTCTCATATTTTGAGTATCTCTGATTTCTTATTCTGCAACCAGCTGAAGAAACTACTTTTCTTTGAAAAGCTCATGTTATGAGGTTAGGCCCACGTGCATAATCTCCCTATCCTAAGGTCAACTGATTAGTAATTTAATTAAGTCTGTAAACTCCCTTTTGGCATGTAGTGGGGATAGAGCTCCTGGGGGACATATTAGAATTCTGACAGCCACACTGATAAAATGCATTGAGTTTGAATTTGACTCCATGTAGATATATAGCTTTGAAATCCCGAGAAAGAACTATTACCTTATAGGTAACCAGAAAAAAGCTGTGAAATATTTATTCGGTACCTTAGTTCCCTCAATTCCCAGTAGCCTTTATCTACTGGATTATAACTAGATAAAGTCACCTGAAGGCAAAGGCTAAATATTACCTATCTTGGTAGTCCTAGCCCCTACGACCTGGCACAATACTAGTGCTTAGTAATATTACTTTATGAATTGAAAACTGAAAACACCACGATGCTCTTGTAAGTGTTGCTCATGTCACAGATAAAAACTTTAAAATTAAATCCTTTAATATCAGTTAATTAGCACTTATGATTTTAGTATTTAATACAATTTCCTCCAGTTTTTCAGCTGAAGACAATTGAAAAGTGATCTTGTTATTTTCTTTATAACAGATGACAATATATGATGAACAAAAGATTAAAATGATTAGTTTAAATACAGCTTAAGTCAGGAGCACTAATGAGACCTGCCAAACTACACAAAGGAACTAGAAGTTCTTTTATCCAAAAGATTGCTGCTGAAATCAGGCTTTGGCCAGATCTAAGGACATCTGGGCAGACAGGCTTCAGGATGCCAGAGAAAGGTGCCACAATAGAACTGCAAACAAAAGAAGCAGGTGGTGAGGAAAAAACACACACAATGGCCTACACTAAAGGAGCAAAAAGCAGGAGAAATATACATACATAGAACATCTGACTGACAGTACATTTTATTTAACACATGATCCTTTGTAAAATGCAATTAAAATATACTTTTGGAACCTAAAAATATATACTTGCATACAAACTTGCCTATATAACTTGATTTTTCAAAATTACATTCAATTCACAGATAAAACGATTATGCTTTGAATTTTCAAATTTTCACAGAAAAATTATGACAAAAATCATAGTGTTTGAAGCTAAAAGGAACTGTGGGACTGAGTTCCCCACTCTGAACTGTTATCTGTGGGCAAGCTGAGGATCTGAGAAGAACAGGCAACCAAAGAGTGGCAAGAGACACCCAGGTGTCCTGTCTGCTACCATTCTAGCCTGGCTGTACATCACACAACCTCTGCATCTACCAAACAGCAGGGCAAGTGCACAGACCCATTCTAATAACAAGACTTTATTCCCTAATGCATAAAGCATATTTTACAATGTGATTTATACCAGTAAACACAAATTATAATAATCTATGTTGATATATGAAATTTTAAAACACAAAAATGTAAGGTTACAGTTGATATATAGGGCATCCAGTCATTTAAATAAATTTAGGTATGACAGTCATATATTTTAAGCCATAGTAATAAAGAAAATATAAAATCAATGAAGTACTGAGTTCAGTATTTTTTAAGATGGTCCTAAGATCTCAATCGCTATTTCCATTTAGCAAGTTCTCATTGAGCAGTATGTGTCCAGTGCCAGCTAGTGGTGTTGATGTTCAGCCGCATGGTCCCTGCCTTGTGTTATTAACATTCTGGAAGGAGAATGAGACACGTCATAAAATGGATATTCTTGGACTTCACCTTCCAAACCATGAGGGATTAAGAGGATCTGCAATTACCCTACCTCTGTCAAACACTAGAAAATTAGACAAATATTTAAAAAAAAAAACTTAGCACAGGACTATGATCTCTAAAAGAGAAAAAAATAAGTGAGGCGAACCTACCATTGACCAGGTGTTCTACTATGCGTCAGTTTTCAGACAGAGGCATAGTGAGCAGGAACCTATACAGAATCCAGCAATCTAGATAAGTTAAGGAGAAAGGAAATGGAGTTTGGAGATGCTAGAATTTAGGTGGCAGAATTCCAGAGAGAAGAAAGTTACAAAGAGAAAAAAACTTGGGAAATCTGTACAAAGGTTCCGGTGGATTTTTGAAATCAATCTGCATATGCACAGGAAAAAACACCACAGGCCAGGCCAAAAAAAAAAAAAAAAAAAAAATCCTAAGAAATGAGTTACTAGGTAAAAGTAAGAGAAACAATTCCCAGAGCTCACACAAGGCCAGGGAATCACTGCAGTTCTCACCAGCCAGACCGCAGAGGCCACACTGAATATATAGTGACTTTCGTAAAACTAATTCAGAATGGCAATGCCTTATTAACAGAACAGTCTTACTCCTAAAATAAAGGAACTTCTAAATATGCCTTTAAAGAGCTTTAAAGCAAACCCCTAAAAAGTTAAAATAATCTAAAAGTAACTTTATTGCCTACCAGAAAAAAAACCAACACTCTTTAGAAAAATCGACATGACAGACTCAATGCAAAATGTACAATGTCAGAAATGAAATATTGCTAGACAAAAGAAGAAATGCAAAAATGGGACTCATAAAAAGAAAAATCAGCCAAAAATATCAAGACCCAGAAATGACAGAAATAGTCCAAGCTCAAACAAAAAAGCTAACATTTCTATTGTAAAGACACACGATAAGCTCAAGAGTGTAGAGAAAAATGAATATAATGGGATAAAGAGATGTTTCAAACAACCAAATGCAAGTTTTTTGTTTTTGTTTTTGAGATGGAGTCTCGCTCTGTTGCCCAGGCTGGAATGAGGTGGGCACGAACTCGGCTCACTGCAAGCTCTGCCTCCTGGATTCATACCATTCTCCTGCCTCAGCCTCCCGAGTAGCTGGGACTACAGGCGCCCACCGCCACGCCCGGTTAATTTTTTGTATTTTTAGTAGAGATGGGGTTTCACCATGTTAGCCAGGATGGTCTCGATCTCCTGACCTCGTGATCTACCCACCTCGGCCTCCCAAAGTGCTGAGATTACAGCCATGAGCCACCGCACCCGGCCCCCAAATGCAAGTTTTAAAAATAAAAAAGAAGGGCCTGGCACGGTGGCTCACACCTGCAATCCCAGCACTTAGGGAGGGTGA
>NW_012102754.1:1537981-1541200 GCF_000951045.1 Mandrillus leucophaeus | reverse complement strand
TGGGTGCAGTGTATACTGCTCTGGTGATGGGTGCACCAAAATCTCACAAATCATCACTAAAGAACTTACTCATGTAACCAAACACTACCTGTTCCTCAATAACCTATGGAAAGTAAAAAAAAATTTAAATAACAATAAAAATAAAATTTGTTGTCAAAACATTAAAAACTTATCAGTTATAAATATATAGAGAAGTAAAAAATAGCAAACCTAACACTTTAGTACACTGTAATTTAAAACAAACATTGAGAATTAACATGTTTTATTTCTCTGCAAAACACTTATGAAGAGTAGTTAAAACGGTGTTAACCTTCTCTTTATCATATCACTTATGATACAAAGTATCTTATCTATGTTTTCGGGAATCGTCATACTCCTAACATTTTATCCTTTGTGCTTTCAATATTTTGAAATATCTGTGTGAGTTCTCTTAATGTCGATTTTTTTTTTAACTGATGTCACTTCCTCTAGGACATCCTCATGCTTTTTGTCACAACCACTTTCCTCACTAATGTCAACAAGTTCACCTTCACCAAGTTCCTCCGGCTGCATACCTAGGAATTCTAGAAAGCAGCAGGTCATTACCACAATCAGCTATTTCTTCCCTAACTCCCCTTATATTTAATTCAAATTTCATTTCTAGTATTATTATATTTTGTTTCTTTGCTGAACTTTTACTTTTGTTGGCCAGTCTCTCAACTATCCATTTTTGTAAAAGGTCATGTGAGTTTATCACTGAGAGACAAGGAGAAAACACAACTACTCACTTTGCTGTCTAAACAAGAGCTGATGCAAAGTGACAAATCACTGAAAGACTTTGAAAGAAGTGATGTGATAGGTCACTAATCATGATGTGCATCTCTTATTTAGTGATTTGTTGACTGAAGATCTACCAGGCAAGTTTGTACATTATGCAGTTACTCACCATATACCCTACACACACACACACGCATCCAGAAACACAGTGTAACAGAAATCTGAACCATGTTGCAGGGGAACTAGAGTTATTTAACCAAACCACAGTAACTGAAATTCATGGATGCTGGAACCATGCAAAGAGATGACTGGCTATAGTTGATAGTTATAGCTACATCAGTAACTACAGAGAGAGAGATATACAGAAATACATACACTAAAATAAATGCTAACTATGAATATCTCCCGGCACAGAGTCATAGCTAATTTCTATTTTCTTCTTCAGGCTTTTCTTTATATTTTAGTTTTTATACAATGATGATCTAAATGTACCACTTGTGTAAAAAGAAAAATAGCCTGGCTGGGCACAGTGGCTCACTTCTGTAATTCCAGCACTTTAAGGGGGCTGAGGAGGGCAGATCACTTGAGCTCAGGAGCTCAGACCAGCCTGGGCAACATGGTGAAACCCTGTCTCTACAAATAAATAAATAAATAAATAAATAAATAAATAAATAAATAAACTTAGCCAGGTGTCACGGCATGCATCTGTAGTCCCAGCTATTGGGGTTGGGGGAGGGGGGTCTGAGGTGGGAAGATGGCTTGAGCCTGGGAGGTGGAGGTTGCAGTGAGCTGAGGCAGCACCACTGCACTCCAGCCTGGGTGATGGAGCCAGACTGTGTCAAAAGGGAGAAAAGAGAGAGAGGGGAGGAAAAGGGAAGGAGAAGGAAAGCAGGTGGGCAAGCAGAGTTATTTTTAAAAGACAGTAAATTTTATAAGTTATTTCTTAGATGTTATTTCCTGGCATAGAACATATCATTTTAAATTCACGTAAACCATCAGAAGATCAAAATATGCATAGTTGCTTACATATACACACAAGAAACAGGAAGGGCTCTGTGGGCTGGGCACAGCAGTTCATGTCTATAATCTCAGCACTTTGGGAGGCCAAGATAGGACAATGACTTGAGGACAGGAGTTTGAGGCCAGCCTAAGCAACACAGTGAGACTCCCATCTCTATAAAAACATTTTTTAAATTAGCTGGGCGTGGTGGCACGTGCCTACAATTCCAGCTACTTAGGAGGCTGAGGTGGGAGGATCTCAAGCCCAGGAGTTCAAGGCAGCAGTGAGCTATGATCACAACACTGAAGTTCAGCCTGGATGACAGAATGAGACTCTATCTAACATAACATAACATAACATAACATAACATAACATAACATAACATAACATAACACAACATAACATATAAAATAAAATGCCACTATGGCTGAAGAATACAGGTGAAGGGGTGAATGGTATGAGATGGGGTGGAAGAGAGATGCGATGGACAGAAGTGGTGCTTTATATCCCCAGTTATAGAGATACGGATTTTCAATTGGATGTTAAGCCACTGTAGGTTTTAAGTTGAAGAAGAATATATAATTTCCATTTGTAAGAAAATCAAATATAGCAAATCTAGCTAAATGGAACGCAAATAGCAGGGGAGATGAAAGGAGAAGCAGGGAGATGAGTCAGGCACAGAGCAGTGCAGCTGAGACAGGGTGGTGGCTTGGACTACGGTGAGAGTAATGGAGATGGAGAAAAGGAGACAAACTGAGCTATGCTTAGGTGAAGAAGAAAGGCTGATCCCAGTCTGTATTATAAGGCTAGGGAGAGATATATGTCACTGAGACAGGAAAAACCTGTGGAAGGAGCAGTTCTGGTATATGAGAGGAAGGGCAATGAGTACAGGATCAAAAGATCTATTTGGCTATCTAAAGTTTAAGACATTTTTAAGATACTTAGGATAGTTTTTTCAGATTAGAGATGGCACGCTGATCAGAACAGATGACACACTCAAAAGAGTTTAACTGAAAATAATTTAAAGGGGCTCTACAGATGTGCAGGCCAGCTTCAGAGGACCCGCAAGGGGTGGTAAAGCACCCAGAGACCAGCCAGTAAGCCCCTTAGGCCTGAAGTGACTTGACCTCTTCCTCCTCCTGCCTGCTGATCCTGCCGGGGTCACTTCTGGCAGCACCCAACTAGAAGCCAGCAAGCTACAGAGCGCAGGTAAGATAGCTGGTTGGCCAGCCTCTTGGGGCACTGAGCAGGGTAAAAGGTACCTAGTAATCCTACAAAAGGAGGCTAATGAAGAATTACTAATAAAAGAATATTTGAAGCTACCAGCATAGATGGATTTACTTATGCGAAACTGTGTAGGTAAAAAAGAAAAGGTGTTCCAAGACAGAGCTTTGGGGTCCTCTGAACCTTCGTGGTCAGATACAGCTTGAGGAGTCAGCAAAGGAGACTAAGAAGCTGTACTA
>NW_012102754.1:1534107-1537206 GCF_000951045.1 Mandrillus leucophaeus | reverse complement strand
AAAAAAAGCCAGGCATGGTGGCATGCGCCTGTAGTCCCAGCAACTCGGTTGGCTGAGACAGGAGAATTGTTTAAACCCGGGAAGTGGAGGCTGCAGTGAGCCAAGATCACGCCACCGCACTCCAGCCTGGGCAACAAAGAGAGAGGGACTCTCTCTCAAACAAACAAACAAACAAAAAAACCAAATACATCTAAAATACTAATTTCACTACATTGCATTACCAACAAATTAGACACAACAGACAAAAAGGTCAGTGAACTTGAAAACCTAGCAATAGAATATATCCACAACTAAGTACAGAAAAAAAAAGAACTCTGAAAAACAAAATAAACAGAGGTTCACTGTCTTATGGGATCATATCAACTAGCCTAACATACATGTAATTGGAGGATGAAACAGGATAAGAGGAAAGGGGACAAAAAGCTTTTTGAAGAAATAATAGTTCAAGAATTTTTTACTTGAGGAAAATCATAATTCCACAGATTCGAGAGCTTAATAAACCACAGATGGATAAACAGTCACACACCCTCCACACACCTAGACTAATCATAATCAGATTGCTGACAACCAGAAACAAAAGGAAAATCTTAAAAGCAAAGGGAAAAAAAAGATATTAGATAGAAAAGAACAAATATAAAAATGACAGCAGACTTATTAGTAACTGTGCAAGCCAGAAGATGCTGAAAAGCATCTTTGAAATATTAAAAGAAAAACTATTGAATGAAAAATTGTACTCAGTGAATATATCTTTCAAAGATGAAGGTGAAAAAAAAACTTTTTCGGCAAACAAAAGTGGGAAGAATTATTTGCCAGTATTCCTGCATGGTAAAAAAAAGAAGTGGAGGGTAGGGAAAGTTTTTCAAATTTTTTTTAAAAGATAAAGATGAAAGTTGAATAGAGTCTAAATGAGATGACCAATCTTTTGGCTTCCCTGGGCCACACTGGAAGAATTGTCTTGGGCCACAAATAAAAGACACTACTGATAATTAATGAGCAAAAACAAAAAAATAAAATTAAAAAATCCCATGTATAAATCTCATAATGTTTTAAGAAAGTTTACGAATTTGTGTTGGGGGCCACATTCAAAGCTGTCCTGGGCCACAGGTTGGACAAGCTGGATGTAGACAAAGGAATGAAGGTCTCCTAAGACAGTTAATATGAGTAAATATTTTTTAAACTTATTTTTACATTTACATTTCTTTAAAATAATTGGATAAGGTTAAAAATGATGTATGATGAGATTCATAACACATGTATAAGTAGAATGTGTTATGTGGCAACAAATATTTGGCCATAAGAATAAAGATAGTTGTTCTATTTAGGCAGCCCCCATGTTGCACAGTTTATGTGAGACTATTAAAACAGCCATACCAGCTGAAACCGTGCAAAGCCATCTCACTAATAATTAATAGATAAAAAATTACAATTGCTCCGTAATCTTTAAAATTTGTTGTCAAGGGACACCGGAGGATCATGACGGATGGCAGGCAGGACTAGACTGCAGCTCCCACTTGGAGGGACACAGCAGCATGTGGAGTCCCGCATCGGGAACTTTTGCTCCAGAACTACCGCAGGAATAAATCAGGAGAGCCGAGAGAAGCCACAGACCCACTGAAGGAAGCAGATTGCTCCTGCAGGACCCGGGAGACACCCCAAATACTGTGAGTGCCCAAACTGTGGAAGTGGGAAGCGGGGATCATCCGTCTCTGAACACACAACCTCACTGGGGAACCTGAAGGTCTAAATCACAGACGATTCTGACTTTTACCTGGAACTGAGTCAATTTAGGGAGCTGAGTGAAATACACGTGTAGAGGAAGCAGCGGGAAAAGCCCTGTGGGCTCTCTGGGTTTCCTGGGAAACCATTTCTGCCTTGCCTCACAGGGGTCCTTGGGGCAGGCTGCCTGAAGTACTGGGAAAAGGCCACAGGGAGAAAGAGTGGGAAAGGGGTGAGGGATACAAGACTACAAACTGGGTGCAGTGTATACTGCTCTGGTGATGGGTGCACCAAAATCTCACAAATCATCACTAAAGAACTTACTCATGTAACCAAACACTACCTGTTCCTCAATAACCTATGGAAAGTAAAAAAAAATTTAAATAACAATAAAAATAAAATTTGTTGTCAAAACATTAAAAACTTATCAGTTATAAATATATAGAGAAGTAAAAAATAGCAAACCTAACACTTTAGTACACTGTAATTTAAAACAAACATTGAGAATTAACATGTTTTATTTCTCTGCAAAACACTTATGAAGAGTAGTTAAAACGGTGTTAACCTTCTCTTTATCATATCACTTATGATACAAAGTATCTTATCTATGTTTTCGGGAATCGTCATACTCCTAACATTTTATCCTTTGTGCTTTCAATATTTTGAAATATCTGTGTGAGTTCTCTTAATGTCGATTTTTTTTTTAACTGATGTCACTTCCTCTAGGACATCCTCATGCTTTTTGTCACAACCACTTTCCTCACTAATGTCAACAAGTTCACCTTCACCAAGTTCCTCCGGCTGCATACCTAGGAATTCTAGAAAGCAGCAGGTCATTACCACAATCAGCTATTTCTTCCCTAACTCCCCTTATATTTAATTCAAATTTCATTTCTAGTATTATTATATTTTGTTTCTTTGCTGAACTTTTACTTTTGTTGGCCAGTCTCTCAACTATCCATTTTTGTAAAAGGTCATGTGAGTTTATCACTGAGAGACAAGGAGAAAACACAACTACTCACTTTGCTGTCTAAACAAGAGCTGATGCAAAGTGACAAATCACTGAAAGACTTTGAAAGAAGTGATGTGATAGGTCACTAATCATGATGTGCATCTCTTATTTAGTGATTTGTTGACTGAAGATCTACCAGGCAAGTTTGTACATTATGCAGTTACTCACCATATACCCTACACACACACACACACGCATCCAGAAACACAGTGTAACAGAAATCTGAACCATGTTGCAGGGGAACTAGAGTTATTTAACCAAACCACAGTAACTGAAATTCATGGATGCTGGAACCATGCAAAGAGATGACTGGCTATAGTTGATAGTTATAGCTACATCAGTAACTACAGAGAGAGAGATATACAGAAATA
>NW_012102754.1:1526820-1528292 GCF_000951045.1 Mandrillus leucophaeus | reverse complement strand
AGTTCATGTCCTTTGTAGGGACATGGATGAAGCTGGAAACCATCATTCTCAGCAAACTGTCACAAGGACAACAAAACAAACACTGCATGTTCTCACTCATAGGTGGGAATTGAACAATGAGAACACTTGGACATAGGAAGGGGAACATCACACACTGGGGCCTGTTGTGGGGTGGAGGGAGAGGGGAGGGATAGCATTAGGAGATATACCTAATGTAAATGACAAGTTAACGGGTGCAGCACACCAACATGGCACATGTATACATATGTAAGAAACCTGTACATTGTGCACATGTACCCTAGAACTTAAAGTAAAATAAAAAATAAAATAAAAAGAGAGTCAGAGAAGTTAACAGCAGCAGCAGACCTTACAAAGGCAAAAAGGAATGGGCCCAGGGCACAACTAGATGATTTGGTTTGGCTTTGATAGAAGCAGGGATAGTCTAGTCATTATATCGGGGGGATGACCAAAAAGAAAGATGGGAGTGTCAGTATACTTGCCTGCAGGTTGACAGGTTTGGTGTTGAAATGGAACACTTCATGTCTCAAAAAACCTTAAGGCAGCTGCACATTGGGGGCATTTGTTTTAGAGGGTGGGAATCATACACATAAAGCAGCATGAATTTCCAGCTGAGATATAGTCAAGTTATTTAAAGAGAAACCAGTTGGTATAATTGTGTATTTTTCTCCAGGAGATTTTAATTTTTCAGGTGCTGTTGAAGAATAGGAGAGTTAGGAGTTGGGCTTAATAAAAGCTGTTGCTCTGACAGATGAGTAAGATACAGGGAAGGGCGCAAGGGAATTCGGGTGTTTTCAAGGGCTTGAGATGGGCAAAATCATGGAATATAAGCTAAGAAAGGGAAGAGAAGACATAAAGAGTTGGGAAGATAGTGAGAATGGCTGGGTCAATGGTCTGGACATTTCTGTGAGGGTAAAGAATTCCTGAGAGAATTGTCATGGGTGAGCTGGAAGGACAGGAGGTGGCATTTGGAGTGAGATGTGTGAAATCAAGGTCATAAAGGTAGTTCAATTATGACAGATCACAAGGTCAGAGATGTGTCCATGGAATGTGTGCATGAGGTGTGTGTAGGCGGATGGAATGGAACATTAAAAGCAAGACAGTTAAGGTACTGAGTGGCCAAAGTGCGGGATGGACCATCCATATGAAAATGAAAGTCACCAAGAAAGATGACAGACATCATTACAGAAAGGAAGAAATTCAGCCTGATTCTAGTGCAAGGTTTCTCAGTGTCAGCACTATTGACATCGTGGGCTGGATAATTGTTTTGGGGGTTGCTGAGTGCATTGTACACTATTTAGTAGTATCCCTGACTTCTTTTTTTTTTTTTTTAAACTTAATACTTAGCACTTTGCCACATTTAATTTTCTATGGTAAAGGTTTTATTTTATTTTTTATTATACTTTAAGTTCTAAGGTACATGTGCATAATGTGCAGGTTTGTTACATATGTAT
>NW_012102754.1:1521031-1521795 GCF_000951045.1 Mandrillus leucophaeus | reverse complement strand
AAAAGGTGTTCCAAGACAGAGCTTTGGGGTCCTCTGAACCTTCGTGGTCAGATACAGCTTGAGGAGTCAGCAAAGGAGACTAAGAAGCTGTACTAGGGAGGTGGGAGGGAAACTGGAGGGTGTGGTGCCACAGAAGTCAACACAGAAGAATGTCTCAGCAAGTGAGGGTGTTCATTTTATTAAGAACTGTTTTCAGGCCAAGGAAGTAATAACAGAGAGGTGATTATGGGATTTGCCAATGTGATAGTCATTGGTGACATTAAAAAGAGCAATCTCAGTAAAGAAGAGAAACTAAAAAACCTACTAAGTAGCTGAGGGAATAACAAGGCAAAGAAAAGACAGCGTCCAAGACAACTCTTTCAAGAAATTTAGCTGTGAGGGTGATCAGAGAAACGAAGGAATAGCTGCAAAGGGATGTGAAGTTAAGAGTATCCCTACTATTTCCTAACAAGATCGAAAAAGAGAGTCAGAGCACCTGAAAAAATGCTCATCATCACTGGTCATCAGAGAAATGCAAATCAAAACCACAATGAAATACCATCTCACACCAGTTAGAATGGCGATCATTACAAAGTCAGGAAACAACAGGCGCTGAAGAGCATATGGTGAAATAGGAACACTTCTACACTGTTGGTGGGACTGTAAACTAGTTCAACCATTGTGGAAGACAGTGTGGCGATTCCTCAAGGATCTTGAACTGGAAATACCATTTGACCCAGCCATCCCATTACTGGGTATATACCCAAAGGATTATAAATCATGCT
>NW_012102754.1:1493461-1519333 GCF_000951045.1 Mandrillus leucophaeus | reverse complement strand
TACATATGTATACTTGTGCCATGTTGGTGTGCTGCACCCATCAACTCGTCAGCACCCATCAACTCGTCATTTACATCAGGTATAACTCTCAATGCAATCCCTCCCCCCTCCCCATAATAGGCCCCGGTGTGCGATGTTCCCCTTGACTTCTACACTCTAGATATAGGCGCCATCCCACCCCAGGTCTCTCTGTTGCAGCTCCCTTGGGTTGGGGTTGGTGGTCAGGATGGAGAACAGGCCACCCCTCCTGCACACTCCCCTCTCAGGAGACATAAGTAAAGTCCTGTGAGGGCCCCTGTTTTCACACAGCATGGAGGTGACTGGGAGGGGTAGTCTCCTCACTCTGTGGTGCAGCATAATGGAAAAATCTCAAAGTAAGTCCTTATGTGTCAATCATAGACCATCCAAAGCTAACTCTTACTTGCTGTCTTGAAGCTGGACCCTGCCAAAGGATTCTCCAGGAAACAACATGGCTCAAGGAACTTCCTTTTTCTGTGTGGACCAAGGGAGATACATTGGTGGCTTTTTTCCCTTTAGGCTCAAAACCTGCAGGGCCTTGCACAGATCAAGACATGGCAAATTTTACAGCTGTCTTTTATCTCTTAAGTGAAAGTTAGCTCCGTAACATAATTCCTCTCTCCACCTCCGCATGGCCCATCCCAGGTTGAATTTTTTAAGCAGATAGTCCAGGCACCTGCAGAATCAGGTCCCTGGTGAAACAAACAGTAAGTTCCACAGAGGACCACCTTGTGCTGTCTTCTGGGTTCACTGCCTAGGCCATGGAGAGTGAGTACTGATTGGCCACATAAGAAAAGCCATCAGGGAATAAGAGATTTCTGGGCACAATGAGACAGCGCTGCCCACAGGTTAATCGTTTCTCTTTGATTACTGCCCCAAGAAGGCACTGGATAATTCTTAAGAAAGACAAAAAAGAGATATGCTTCTCAAAACACAAACCTAGAGATTTTTTGGGAGGGGAACAGCCCTTCGTAGTCGAGGCGAAGTCTACTTCAATTTGCAATCTGCAATGCAACACGTGGAGAAAAGCGAAAAAACGAAACCAAACTCCTAAGCACAGCAGGTGCACTGGATTCTCTTAACATGCATTTCCCTAAAGTAAAACCAAAAATAACGTTCTCATAAAACTCATCTCTAAGCACATCTTTCAGTACTGGCAGATCCTGAGTTCCCAAAGGGCTCAAGCTAATAAGCCTCAAGAGTTCTAAGGCCCCTTGGGGATGAGTGGACCTACTGAACATTACAAGAATCCCCAACATGCAAAACTGATCAGAGATGTCCTGGTCCCACATGACCAGTTCCTCACTCCCTCCCAATCAGCCACCAGAGGGAGAGTTAGAAAGACCTACCCTTACTTCAGCCTGCCATGCCCAGTCATCTACCTAAACAGCTTTACAGCGCTGCTTACTTTGCAAACTAAACCCTCTAAAATATTAATTGTTTAAAAGTAGCTCAACTGGAGCTATAAAAACAGCTACCAAACATTGGTGAAATAAAATATAAATCCAGTGTTTCAAAAGATATGGAGCATCTCAGGAGACCCAACAGATAGAGAAACATATGTAAGCAATCTCCCAGAGCATGCGAGTAATATATTTCAAAGGAAACTCTGTCATGGAGAGCAAAATCAATCATTTTTACAATGAAACCTAGAAAATGCCACAGTTATATGGCACAGCAGGAATTCTTCACACGTGAATCATGTGGGAACAGCACTAGAAAAAAATCATAAATTTTAATATAAGAAACATCATCAAATATATGTGGCTATTTTTATGGTCCGCAGAATACACATCAACCCCCTCACATATACACCCCCAACCCCACACACACACACAGTGTTCACATTTAATCTCAGTCTGTGCTTCTACAAAGACTGCTGTATATTGTTTTTCATGATTACTTATAAGGTAGGCTTACTATAGAAAAAACAGTAAGTGGTATTATGTAAGTGTATTATTGCTGTAACAAATTACCACAAACTTTGTGGCTTAAAATAACATAAATTGACTATCTTACAGTTCTAGATGTCAGAAGTCCGACAGCATTCGCTGGAACAGAAATCAAGGTGTCCACCGAGCTGCACTTCTTTCTGGAGGCTCCAGGGGAATTTCTGTTTTATTGCCTTTTCTAGTCTCTAGGGGCCGCCTGCATTCCTTTGCCTGTGGCACCCTTCCAACATCAAAGCTAGCAATGGCCACTTGAGTCTTTCACACAGTGCATCATGTCACTCTGACACCTCCTTTTTCTATCTCCTTCTTCCACATTTGAAGAAGCCTTGTGACTGTATTGGGCTGTGGGATGAGGACAATCTAAGGTTTAGGTCAGCTGATTACAACGAGGATAATCTAATGTTTAGGTCAGCTGATTAGGATGAGGATAATTAATGTTTAGGTCACCTGGTTAGGATGAGGATAATTAATGTTTAGGTCAGCTGGTTAGAATGAGGATACGCTAATGTTTAGATCAGCTGATTAGGATAAGGCTAATCCAGTGTTTAGGTCAGCTGATTAACAACCTTAACTCTATCTGCAACATTAATTCCCACATGCCATGTAACCTAACATATTCACAGGTTTCAGGGATTAGGGCATGGACGTCTTGGAGGGTGGGAGCAGTATTCTGCCTGCCAAAGGTACAAACTTTGAAAACCACATCGCAGAAGAGAATGTACAAAAACACAAAAAACTGCTCAGAAAAGGCGTTTTGTTTGTTTGTTTGTTTTTTTAGACGGAGTCTCGCTCTGTTGCCCAGGCTAGAGTTCAGTGGCGTGATCTGGGCTCACTGCAAGCTCCGCCTCCTGAGTGCAAACAATTCTCCCACCTCAGCCTCCTGAACAGCTGGGGTTACAGGCACATGCGCCACCATGCCCAGCTAATTTTTGTATTTTTAGTAGAGACAGGGTTTCACCATGCTGGCCAGGCTGGTCTCAAACTCCTGGCCTCAAGTGATTTGCCTGCCATGGCCTCCCAAAGTGATGGGATTACAGGTGTGAGCCACTGTGCCTGGCAGTAAAGGCATTTTCAAAATAAGAAAGTTAATGAATCATAGCTATTGCTTAATATCTACAAAACAAGCATTATCTGCTAACATTACCCTTATGTTTCAAAATGTGTTCCTCACACATATGACTCTTAGGTGGATCTTTCTAAATTCAAATCTAATGACCAAATCCTTGCTTAATAGCTTTCCAAGGCTCATCAGAGGACATGAGAGAAAGTCCAAAGTCCTTAGCACAGACTAAAAGCTTGTCACAGTCTGGACCCAGTCTACATTCCATCCACCCATCCACCACCACTTCTCTTTACCTACTCACTCCCTCATGCAGGTATTTACTGGGTGTCTAATATTGCCAGTCAGTGATCTATGTGCAGGTGGTGACTAAACATGACATAGTTCCTGCTGTATGAAGTCAGTAATCTACTGGTGGGCTTTAATCAACTAATCACACAAAACAAACATACAAATGCAAACTGTGACAACTGTTCTAAAGAAGTATGGGTTGCACCTGTGGCAAAGAACTCTGACCTGGTCAGGAGAGTCTTGAGAAGGGGAACCAACGGCAGTTAACTCTGATAGGAGAATAGAAAAAGTATTTTCCAAGCAAAGAAAGGACAGATGCATACATACTTGGGGGAAAGCAACATGGCAAGTGTACACTGTAGCTTCTGAACAGCATTGTCCATTCTGCAAATTGCAACACTTCATGCTCAACAGAGTGTCTTCTCTCTCCTGGATGGGTGTTCAGATTACCCCACATCAGAGAGGTGGCACCACCGTGTCTCTGCAATAACTTACACCATACTGGATTATAACTGTGGATTTACATCTGCCTCCACAGTAAACCATGAGCTCACCAAAGCCAAGTCCTGTGCTCATTCTTTCCTCTAACTCCGGAAGTGGCAATGAACCAGCTGACTGAATTTAGCAATGATTGCCACAAGTCACACAGAAAACTTCCACATAACACTTCCCACTTCCTTCTCTCCCTAGCACACTCCCAAGGAAATAGAGGTAGCTCTAGTTGAGAAGACAAAAATAGATGCCTATTTTACACAAGAAAAATTGATAAAGGGATAAGCACTTGAATCAAGAGATCAGGAAAAGAACAAAACCCTTATTTAAAAAAGGAATAAGATGTTTTATAAAACAATGTAATAGACTAAAATCAGTAGAACTGATAACTATTCAAGAGCTAGTTCTTTAGGAGAAAAAAACCCATTAAGTTAAATAAAACACCAAGCTATCTTAACACAAACAAAATGGGAAAAGTCACAAGTTATCAAATTAGGAAGAAGACCGTGTAAATAATATTAAAAAATATTTTTATATAATGCTACTCAAATAACAAAGCGATAGTATTCTAGAAAAAAACTCAAATTTCCAAAATAAGAAAAATCACTTTAAGACACAATAGGGAAGAACTTTTAAAAGTTGTCAGAGAATAATAAATGGGGGAAGGAAGGCGAATTTCCTGTAGGGAAAAATTCCAAATAATTTATGTAGATACTCGGCCCCCAAGGAGGTAGACCTTCATTTCCTATTCTTCAAGTGTCAGAAGTACTTAGAAACTTGCTTCCAAAGGGTAAGTAGAAAAATTGTAGGTTGGAGGGCGAGAGGGAAACAGTGGACTAACTTTACAGTAGAGAAACCTGAAAAACCTCAGTCACAGAATCAAGGTTAACATCAATGACAGGCCATGCTAACTGTATGTACCCTCAATATGATGTGATAAGAGTGATACCTCGCCTCTTTGGTTTTCCTCCCCCAAACCCATAATGCTTATCTTATCATGACAAAAAAATATAAAGAACACACTTTAATTCAGAGATATTCTTCAAAGCACCAGTGCAACTCAAACCCACTAAGGTCATCCAAAAGAAAGAAAGTCTGAGGAACTGCCACATATCAGAGGAGATTAAGGAGATATGATGACTAAGTGTAATGTGGTGTTCTGGATGGGTCTTGGAAAACAAAACAAACTACTATAAAAAAATTAGTGAAATCTGGGCTGGACATGGTGGCTTACACCTACAATCCTAGCACTTTGGGAGGTCAAGGCAGGAGGATCTCTTGAGATCAGGAGTTCAATAGCAGCCCGGGCAACATAGTGAGACCCTATCTCTACAAAAAGTAAAATAAAATTAGCCAGGCATGGTGGTGTGTGCCTACAATCCCAGTCACTAAAGAGGCTGAGGTGGTAGGATCACTTGAGCCCAGGAATTTGAGATTACAGTGAGTTATGATCATGCTGCACCTAAAGCCTAGATGACAGAGCAAGACTCTGTCTCAAGGGAAGGGAAGGGAAAAAGGAAGGGAAGGGAAGGGAAAAAGGAAGGGAAGGGAAAGGAAAAGGGAAGTGGGAAGGGAAAAAGGAAGGGAAGGAGGATAGGAAGGCAGAAGGGAAGGGGAAAGGAAGGAGAAAGAAAAGAGAAGAAGAGAAAAGAAAAGAGAAGAGAAAAGAGAAAGAGGAAGAAAGACAGAAAACTAGTGAAAACTGAATAAAGTATTGAATCCTTAGTCACGATAAACATACCATTGTAATGTAAGAACTTAACAATGAAGAAACTAGGTAAGGGCATACAGGAACTCACTCTACTACCTTTACAACCTTTCTGTGCATCTACAACTATACTAAAATAAAAAGTTACATAAAAAATTTTAATAGCAGTCCAAGGACTATAATCTCCTAAAAATGAACCATAATCATAGTTTCAGAGCTGAATTTTTAAAGGAAATTTCTGTTGAGGCAGATAAGGTTTCTATACTTTATTTAAACTGGTAAAATGATGAAACTAGTAGACTGTAACTTACATATTTCTAATATGATACGGAGAGGACTAACAAATCTATACAAAAACAAACCCTCAAAAACGCTACAAATAAAAATGAAATTCTAAAAAGTGTTCACGTAATCTACAGGAAAACAGGAAACAAAATGCAAAAGAGAAAAACAAACTAAAATAAAATGGCAGGCTTAATATGCAGAACATTAAAAATTAGATTAAATATGAAAGGTCTAAATACACACTAAAGAGACAAGTTTGTGGAAAAGATTAAGAAAACAAATGACCAAACTACGTGTTGTCCACAAGAAACTCACTTAAAATATAATAAAGGTAGGGTGAGCATGCAAAAGGAGATACCATGCAAACATTAATTAAAAGAAAGCAGGCCTGGCTATATCGATATCAGAAAAAATAAACTCCAGAGGAAAGAAATTAACAGGAACCTACAGAAACACTATGTAATGATAAAATGATAATAAAATTCATTTTGATTCCATTCACCAAGAAGACATAATTCTAAATATGTATGAAACAAGCAACAAAGGTGTAAAACACTGAAGTACAAACTGGGAGAGAGACAAGAAAGGAGAAACAAGTAACTCCACAATCATAGTTGAAGACTCCAACACTCCTCTCTCCTCAACTGACAGAATAACCTGAAAGAAAATCGGCAAAGATACAGAAGAACTCAACAGCATCATCAAGCAACAGGATCTAATCAACTTTTATACTATACCCCAATGAATACTAGTAGAATACACGTTTTTTTCAGGCATCCATAGAACATAATGATAAAACAAACCTCAACAAATCACACAAATTGAGATATGCAGACACATTGTACCAATGCAGATTTTCTGGTATTGATATTATACTATAGTTTATAAGATATAACCACTGGAAGAGGCTGGGTGAAGTACAGGGGACTTCTCTGTCCTATATGTGAAAGTATAAGTATTTTAAAATAAAAAATTTAAGAAAGCATTAGCAGATGATACAACTACAGGCCAATTTCATTCACAATTTTTTAAAAATCCTTTAAAATGTGCCTATTAAATCCAGCACTACATTAAAAATAATACTTCCCTATAACTATTCAAATAGATACGTATTGAGTGACTACCTAATACCTAATACAACTGTGTGCTAGATGATAGATGAGGCTAAAGAGACAGGCACAGCCATTTATTCTCATGGGACTACTTTAGATGAAGTGGAGAAGAAAGGCCTCTATGAAAATGGAAGGTTGAGAAACAGCCATGTAAAGAGACAGGAGAAAAACATGCTGAGGAGAGGCAATTGTAAAAGCGAAGGTCCTCAGGTAGGAAAAAAGTAGGCCTCTGCACAGCCTATTTAGTAAACTAAGAGGTCAATGTGGTAAAAGCATAATCAGGAAGGGAAAGAGAGATGAGGCGAGAGGGGCAACCATGGCCAAATCATGGAGGGTGTTGCAGGAGTGGGACTTTATGATACATGTAATTGAAAGTCACTAAAAATAAAAGTATACTGATGTAAGCTTCTTACATAAGACATGAAGTGGTATAAAGTACATTCCTGTATTACTTGAGAATATGTAGTTCTGACATAGATGAAAAAACAGAATGTAGGAGGCTTATGTGTCACATATAGATAGAGCATATGTGTGTTAAACAGAATTAGAAATGAATGAAAGGACCAAAAGATACATAACATTCATGAGTCATCAAACATACGTGAAATATCTGGGCCCTACATATTCACAATACACCAAACATACAGGAAGCCCCAACCAGGAGCATATATGAAGTTTTAATGAAGATGCCTATTGATGACATCTATTCAGGCCCTGTGTGTTCTTTGCCTAAGAAACACCAATAAAATTCATGGATGTTCAGCAAGTCCACTGTCAAGCTACAGTCAGGGCCAACTCTACATGTCTCTGTGTCTGTCTTCTACAGCAAACGTGTTTTTGACACAGGATACCTTCCATTCGTGGACTTTCTTTCTCAAATTTCAAGTCCGAAGAAAGCTGATGCAGCAGAGAGGGGATCAATACAAACATATTATTTCCCAGGATGTATGCAGCGTGTACTTCACCCTGTTTGCACCTTACCTAAAATGTACTCACTTCCCCTACCCCTTGCTTCTCACTGTGTGTACTTAATTGATTTAATAAATCATGTGATGTGAGCTGTTAAAAGTTGATCTGTGATCCTTTATGTTCAATGAGCTCTCGGCGACTTTGTCCAGTAGTCTACATGGAGGTGACTATTACATCAACATAATTACTTACATGACAGTAAGTAGACTTGAATAAATTAAAGGTGCATATATATTGTAAACTATACCAACCATTTAAACAAGAAAATACTCAACTGAGCCAAAAGAAAGCAGAAAAAGACAAAAAAAAAAAAAAAAACAACAACAGAAGGTACAATAGAAAACTAGTAGCAAGATTTAAATATAATAGTATCAAAAATTGAATTAAATAAAAATGTTCTAAACCCCTTTAAAAATTAATATTATTAGATTGAAAAAAAGGCAAGGCCCAACTACATCTATCTTCAAGAAAACAATTTTGAATATAAAGGCATAGATAGATCAAGAGTTAAGGAGTGGAAAAAAATATGTATCAATAACACTAACCAAAAACAGCTTCAGTGGTAATATTAACATCACATAAAATAAATTTCAGGACAAAGAGTACTACCAGGGAGAAAGGGGGCTATCTCATAATGATAAAGAGGTCGATTCATCAAGATGACATAAAATCCTAAATTTAATTTTTACATGGAATAACAGAGCTTCAAAACAGAAAACAAAACTGATCCAAGAGTGGAAATAGTCAAAGCCACATTTACACTATGAGACTCTATAGACCCTGTCACCCCTCTCTCAATGAGTGACAGAAAAGTAGATAGAAAACCAGGTAAAGATAAAGATGACTTGAACAACAATGACAACCTATTTACCTAATTGACATTCACAGAACATTCCAACAGCAGCAGAATACACATTCTTTACATGTATAAAAAGAATACTTACCAAAATAGACCATATACTCGACCATAAAACAAGTCTGAAGGAATTGTATATGCAAATAATGCAAACTATATTCTCTAACTACAATGTAATTACATTTAAATCAATAAAAAATATATCTGACATTTCCCCAAATACTGGGAAACTAGGTAACACTTCTAAATAACCCATGAACCAAAGATAAAATCACAAAGACAATTTGAAATTATGTTGAACTAAGTGAAACTGAAGAAACAATACATCAAAATTTATGAGACGAAACCAAGGCAGTGCTTAGGGGGAAAGTTTAGCACTAAATGTTTATATTTGAAAAAACACAGAAGTCTCAAGCCAATCACATAAGCTTCTACATTAAAAAAAAAAAAAAGTCGGAATAAGAGCAAAAAATGAAACCCAAAGGATACAAAAGGACAAAACAAAGAGTAAAATTAATGAAATCGAAAACAAAAAGAAGAAATCAATAAAACCAAAGGCAAATGACAAGATTTCATTCTTTTTATAGCTGAATAGTAGTCCATTGTGTATACATGCCACATTTGCTTTATCCATTTATCTATTTAGGTTGCATATCTTGGCTATTGTGAACAGAGTTGCAATAAACATAGGGATGCAAGCATTCCTTCAATAAACTGATTTCCTTTCCTTTGGATAAATCCCAGCAGTGGGATTCCCGGATCATATAGCAGCTCTATTTTTAGTTCTTTAAGAAATCGTCATACCATTTTGCATAATGGCTGTACTAATTTATATCCCCACCAACCATGTATAAGAATTCCCTTTTCTCTGTATCCTTGTCAGCACTTGTTATTTTTTATTTATTTATTTATTTATTTATTTATTTATTTATTTTTGGTCATTTTGATAATAGCCATTCTAATAGGAGTGAGATATCTCATCACACTTTTGATTTGGATTTCCACAATGATTAGTGATGTGGAGTATTTTTCATATACTTGGCCATTTGTATATCTTCTTTTGAGAAATGATTATTCAAAGCCTTTGCTCTTTTTATTATTACTACAATTTAGTTCTAGGGTACATGGACACAACGTGCAGGTTTGTTACAATGTATACATGTGCCATATTGGTTTGCTGCACCTATTAACTCGTCATTTACATTAGGTATTTCTCCTAATGCTCTCCCTCCCTCATCCCCCCACCCCACGACAGGCTCCGGTGTGTGATGTTCCCGGCCTTGTCTCCAAGTGTTCTCATTGTTCAATTCCCACCTATGAGTGAGAACATGTGGTGTTTGCTTTTCTGTCCTTGCAATAGTTTGCTCAGAATGATAGTTTCCAGCTTCATCCATGTCGCTATAAAGGACATGAACTAATCCCTTTTTATGGCTGCACAGTATTCCACAGTGTATATGCGTCACATTTTCTTAATCCAGTCTATCATTGATGGACATTTGGGTTGATTCCAAGTCTTTGCTATTGTAAATAGTGCTGCAATAAACATACGTGTGCATGTGTCTTTATAGTAGCATGATTTATAATCCTTTGGGTATATACAGAATAATGGGATAGCTGGGTCAAACGGTATTTCTAGTTCTAGATCCCTGAGGAATCGCCACACTGTCCTCCACAATGGTTGAACTAGTTTACAGTCCCACCAACAGTGTAAAAGCGTTCCTGTTTCTCCACATCCTCTCCAGCATCTGTTGTTTCCTGACTTTTTAAAGATCGTCATTCTAACTGGTGTGAGATGGTGTCTCATTGTGGTTTTGATTTGCATTTCTCTGATGACCAGTGATGATGAGCATTTTTTCATGTGTCTGTTGGCCGCATATGTCTTCTTTTGAAAAGTGTCTGTTCATATCCTTTGCCCACTTTTTGATGGAGTTGTTTGATCTTTTTATTTATTTATTTTTTTGGTAAATTTGTTTAAATTCTTTGTAGATTCTGGATATTATTAGCCCTTTGTCAGATGGATAGATTACAAAACTTTTCTCCCACTCTGTAGGCTGCCTTTCACTCTGATGGTAGCTTCTTTTGCTGTGCAGAAGCTCTTTAGTTTAATTAGATCCCATTTGTCAATTTTGGCTTTTGTTGACATTGGTTTTGGTCACAAGCATTCTTATACACCAATAACAGACAAACAGACAGACAAATCATGAATGAACTCCCATTCACAACTGCTACAAAGAGAATAAAATATCTAGGAATCCAACTTAAAAGGGATGTCAAGGACCTCTTCAAGGAGAACTACAAACCACTGCTCAGTGAAATAAAAGAGGACACAAACAAGTGGAAGAACACTCCATGCTCATGGATAAGAAGAATCAATATCATGAAAAATGGCCATACTGTCCAAGGTAATTTATAGATTCAATGTCATCCCCATCAAGCTACCAATGACTTTCTTCACAGAATTGGAGAAAACTACTTTAAAGTTCATATGGAACCAACAAAGAACCTGCATGGCCAAGACAATCCTAAGCAAAAAGAACAAAGCTAGAGGCATCATGCTGCCTGACTTCAAACTATACTACAAAGCTACAGTAACCAAAACAGCATGGTACTGGTACCAAAACAGAGATATAGTTCAATGGAACAGAACAGAGGCTTCAGAAATAACACCACACATCTACAACCATCTGATCTTTGACAAACCTGACAAAAGCAACGGGGAAAGGGTTTCCTATTTAATAAATGGTGCTGGGAAAACTGGCTAGCCATATGTAGAAAGCTGAAACTGGATCCCTTCCTTACACCTTATACAAAAATTAATTCAAGCTGGATTAAAGACTTAAATGTTAGATCTAAAACCATAAAAACCCTAGAAGAAAACCTAGGCAATACCATTCAGGACATAGGCATAGGCAAGGACTTCATGCCTTTGCCCATTTTTTAATTGGATTATTTATTTCCTTGCTGTTAAACTGTTTGAGTTCCTAGTATATTCTGGACATTAGTCCCTTGCTGGATGAATAGTTTGCAAATATTTTCTCCCATTTTACAGATTGGCTCTTTGTCCTGTTTATTGTTTCTTTTGCTGTACAGAAGTTTTTTTAACTTGATATATATATAGTCCCATTTGTCTACTTTTGCTTTTGTAGTTGCACTCATAAAATCTTCGCCTAGATCAATGTCCTGAAACATTTCTCTTAAGTTTTCTTCTGGTAGTTTTACATTTTGAGGTCTTACATTTAAGTCTTTAATCCATTTTGAGTTATTTTTTGTACATGGTGAGATACTAGGGTCCCAGGTCACCATAATGATGGATTAAATCAGTAAACACTGTTGCAATATTAGCTTGATGATAGTTAAAAGGAGATGTAGGGGAAGAGATAAGTTGTATTTGTACCCATTCCTTACAACAAAATTATTTTGGAGCAAAGATTTGCAAATTAATTATGAAGCCATAAATGTATAGAATAAAAGAAGAATATTTTATAACCTTTTGAAGGAGAAGAAGTCCTTCCTAAGTATGCTAGGAAACATATAAGCTTTGAGCAAAAACACTGATAAATTTGATTCTCATAATGAAAAGTAAACAGGTGAAAATACAAACAATTGACAATTTAAAAGACTGACAATATTCAATTGTGCTAAGGGTGTGGCAAAGCAGGCTGTATACCACTGTTACAAAGTTATCATCCTTTGAAGTGCAACATTAAAACATAAAGGACGCATATACTTCAATGTAACAATTCAACTTTCAAAAATTTATCCTATAGAAACTCACATAGGTAGACAAAGGTATGACAAAGATATCCTGTTCATTTTTTCCACATATTATAAAGTTGGGGAGAAATTTGGACCATCCATCAGTGGAGACTGGCTAAACAAATTATACTAAATACAGTAAATATTACATAGTCATTAAATAGAATAAAAAATACCCATGGGCATACACATGGGCACAGGCATGCCTGCGTGCACACGTATGCACATGCACACTCTACCACTGCTGCTATGGACATTATAAAGTAAGACAGATACAAACTAATATTCAGTATGGTCCCATTTTTGACAAAAGACATACAATACATGCATGAAAAATAATGAGGAGAACATTCACTAGCTATAAGTCATGAAATTATGGGAGACCACCACATGCTATGTTAGACATTTCTGTGTTATTTAAACCCTTTACGAGCATGTAGTGTTTTTGTTATAAAAAAAAAAAGATAAACCTAAAATTTCTATGTAATAACTTGCCCTTACTGACTTTGTATGTCTTTTTCCAATTTGGTATCTCTAATAAATCCAAAATGCAATTTCACCTGCTAGAACTATTTTAAAAGCTCTACTTTTCCCATAAATCTGTAAACTGATTTAGTACATCAAATTTCCTGGTTCCGTCTGAAAATCCTTTGCAGCTCTGGGTAAGCACATAAATTCTTCTTTTTCTTGCCCATCCAAAAAAACAAATGTGAAGAGCATCAAAAGCAAATGCTACTGGATGTTTGCTGCCTTATTTAATCAAAACTAGTAACGCTTTGCTGACATTTCTACTTACTTAAGAAGTGGATAATCTCATTTGTTTCTGTTCACGAATAAACTTTATAGGGTCCTGTGATACTGAGTAATTTTGAGAAAAAGTAACATTCATTGGTGTCATATTGAGAATGAGTAATCACTGATTTCACAGTAGGCTTTTCCAGTAATTCTTTGCATTTACCATCAGTCATTTTACTTTGTTTCATCTATCAAAGAACTCCAAATACAAATGTTTTGGGAGTAGTGTGATTGAGCAATGCCTGACCACAGTAAGCCTTTTATTTTTTAACACAAGCCTGAAACCAAAGTTGGCCAATGTAACTGAGAGTTAGGTTATTCAGAGTTAGGGAAGAAGTTCAGTGCTATCACTTGCCATGGCCAGATTTCAGGGGAGCCACATCCACTGCCTTTTGTGAGTTCATCACACTGAAGAACACTGGCCCTTCTTACTATTTCATTTTCCAGTTCCTGAATCAATTAGAAGTAAAAACAAAAACTACAAAAGCTTCTGATCTTGGGAAGTACATTGTTCAACATCTTATCACTTATCTACTTCTCTCCTGTGTTTTTTAACTACACTCTCCTTTAGAGAGAAGGAAGAATATGTATGTACTATTTCCTCAAAGTGAGCAGAACGTAGAGCAGAACTAGAAACAAGAATGATGATGATAAAACTCAAGATTCTACTGGCTTGAAAGAAGTTACATGCAACACATTCTTAATATGTAACCTGTACCTGGTCACAGATATACTAAGCTCTATTTTAGCTTTTTTTTCATTGGGTACAATATGTGGTTTTTATCTCAATAAAATTTCTCTTTATTTGGCTGATTATGCAGAAACTAGTTATGCTTTATTTAGCCCACATTTACTAATATGTTTATTGTACTTAGTTCAGCCCATTTATTCAGGTAATGTGGAACTGATCAGATTAAAGTTATTGTTCAGTTGTCATATGAGCAACTTCACTTCATTCAATGCAGTATCAATAGATTGTATCCCAGCCCAAGAAAGTTATTTTGCAAACATGTATTTTGACATAAGTCACCAAGAAGGGATTTATACAAATCCATTTTCATTCCCAAAAGAAACACCTCACATATACTTTAATGGCGGTCTATGTTAGCAGTGTATAAAGTCACCTTTGTATACAACAAAAATTTGTTAGATGGCTCCATTCTTCAATCCTGAAAAGCCCTGAATGGGTATAGATGTAGATTTAGCAACTGCATTCAACAGGTGTTAATTGTATCAATTTAAAAGTATCTTCCTAAGTCAAGCATTTTGAAATTTTAATCAAATCTTGTTCTCTGTCCAGGCACAGTGGCTTATGTCTATAATCCCAACACTTTGGGAGACCAAGGTGGGAGGTCGGCTTGAGGTCAGGAATTTAAGACCAGTCTGGTGAACACAGCAAGACCTCATCGCTACAAACACTAAAAAAAAAAATTAGCCAGGCACAGTGGCACACCCCTGCAGTCTCAGCTACTTGGGAAGCTGAGGCGGGAGGATCACTTGAGCCTAGGAGTTTGAGGCTGCAATAAGCTATGATCGTGCCACTGCACTCCAGCCTGAGTGACAGAGTGAGACCTCATCTCGAAAAGAAAAAAAAAAAAAATAGTGAAGACAATAACATTCAAATTTTTTTTTTTTTTTTTTGAAACAGAGTCTTGCTCTGTCACCTCAGCTGGAATGCAGTGGCGTGATCTCGCCTCTCTGCAACTTCTGCCCCCGGGGTTCAAGCAATTCTCTGCCTCAGCCTCCCCAGTAGCTGAGATTATAGGCACGCACCACCAGGCCTGGCTAATTTTTTTTTTTTTTGTAGAGATGGGGTTTTGCCTGTCGGCCAGACTGGTCTCAAACTCCTCACCTCAAGTGACCCACCTGCCTCAGCCTCCCAAAGTGCTGGAATTACACCGTGCCCAGCCAATACACATATTTTTTAATCTTATTTTCTATTTTATTATAGAAATATTCGCTCATGTGCATAGCAAAATTTTGTTAATAGTATATTTAACATAAGCATGAGATTCTTAAAATAAGAAACTTCTCTTTTTAACGTACTCTAAGAACCAATATACATTTGTTGAGTTACAAGTAGAGTGGAGCAAATCTTATAAGCCTGATGAATGCCCAGGATTGAAAACATTCCTTAAACGTAATGTGACTGTCTGTCTAGATGGCATTGGTGTCTCAATGATTATTTTGGGCCTCAAGGGTCCATAAAGAGACTCTTTTCTAAAAATACAGTTGACTTGAAAGATTTACTGAAGCTTGCTTCAATTGCTACCCTTGAGAATTATTAAAACAATATAATTGTCAAACTAGTGTATTGCTAATCCAATTTTTATTGTTAACATTTGCCACTGAAATTGCTCTTTAATTGTTTGTTTTGAAATAGACACATAAAATATCATGATAGCAATATTTTGGCCTATATTGGAAAATCTGCCACGAATATTTTTTTCCAATAAAACAGAGGTTACCTATATTACTTGGCATTAAAATGATTTACTGAAGTAGGCCAAAACATAAACCACTGAAATAAATTGAAGAAAGATTAGAGTTATAGCAAACTCCAAAGGCTGATACATCCAAATTCACACTTAAGGCACATTTAAAAGCAATTTAAACTCTTTTGAAAAAGCAGAGAGAAAATATAAGTCCTCCACAGCAATTCTGCACTCAAAAGCCAAGACAATGGACTCTTCTGACGGCTCACATTTTTCAGGAACCCACATTTATTAAGCAAGTGCGGACTGCCTTAGTGCGGTAGACCGTGAAGACTGTATATACTATAATACGAATGCATTCAGCTTAATCCAGCATGTGCTGCCTGAGCCTCCACTCCCTGTCCAGCACAGCTGCCTTGTGTTGCCAGCGAAAATGCAGAGGTCTCACCCAGGAGGGCTCTGCTTGGGGAACAACACCCAGCTCCCACAACAGCATTTTTTTGTAAGCCATCAGCTACCTGGCTTTCTCCACTGTTTGTCCTGCCAAATACCAGGAAACCTGAAGCTAGAGCTCAGCATTAAAAACATTCTGCCCACTCTCCGCCTTGAATGTGATGTTAGAACTCCTGGGACATCAGATCGGACATCTGAGACCTGTTCTGTATCTTATGTTCCCGTCCCCACAGTCCCTTTGACTGATCTCAAAAACCTCACTGATGAAAACTTGCAGAAACTCCCAGAATCTAGTTTCCGCCCTTTCAATCTTCTAGTGACTGAAGGAGCATGGACACTCAAGTTTCCAGTGCATGCCTATGACCCAAGCCTGATTCCTGCTGAGTCCCAAACCTGTAGCCAATCAGCCTGCCTCCTCATTGCACACGCCTCCTAAAGCACAGGGGTTCTAGACATTTGTTTCTTCAAGTAGAGGATACTATCTGATTTTAAAGAGCATAAATTATTTGCAAAGCCAAACAAACAAGAAATAACCACAGTATAAAGCTCTGTAGGATTTCATCCCAACCTACCCTTTACCCTCATTTCCTACCATTTCTCCATGGTCCATGCTCCCTATACTTGGACACATCTAAGAACAGTCAGCCCTGCCTATCCATGGGTTCCACATTCGTGCACCTGACCAACCACAGATCAAAAATATTCAGGAAAAAAAAATTAAAAATAACAATACAAGAAAAAGTAACACAAATTTTAAAATATAGTGTAACAACTATTTCCACAGCATTTACATTGCATTAGGTATTATAGGTAATCCAGAGATGATTTAAAGTATACAGAAGGATATGCAAAGGACTTGAGGATCTGTAGATTTTAGTATAAGGGTGGTTTCTAGAATCAATCCTACGAGGATACTGAGAGTCAAGTATACTCAGCATTGAGTACACTGACCTAGCCTTGCCATTCCCCAAGTTGAAGTCCCTCCTCCTTCCCTCAGAATACGTCCTCCTCTTCCCCGAAGGCCCTGTTCAAAGGTTACTCCTTCTGTGAGATTCCCCCGCTTCTCTCATAGGTGGTCACTCCCTTCCCCGGGGTGCATAGCTTTCCATGCCTACCTTCGTTAACAGCTCCTATAACGCTCCTACCTGATCATGCATGTACACATCACTCTCTCCCTGCAGCGTGAACTTAGAGGGCCTACCCATTAGCCCTCCAGACAGGAAGCAGCACTGTGCCTTCTCAGTAGGTAGTGACAACTGGAGATAATTTTTATTTTTTTTCCAAAATAATAAAAATTAATTTCAATTGGTTATCTATTTAACCAGTTTGAATCCATACTTGGAGCTCGTAGTTTGCCACACAACTCCAGAAATGTCTGTTCTTCCTAAGATTTCCACTTGGCTATTTTGTATAGATAGAATGTCAAATTCAGAATTGTAGTTCCTCCACCTCATTTGCTTGCATAAAACTACAGGAAAAGACAGAGAAGCTGCCTGCAGTTCCTGCCCATCAGAAAAGACAGGCTCACTTTCTTAATGGAAGACATCTAGGAGAGAAGCATATCATAGGAGAAACTCTAGAAAGGAAGAAGGAAGTTACAAAGCTCATAAGCAGGTTTTAAGTACATCAGACAGAAGCTGAAAAACAGGGATGGGCTAAGAGTAAAGAAAAAAGTCCATCAGGAGGTCACAGAAGACTACCAGCTAAAAGAATTAAATGCTGTTTCGCTGTTTTCTTAATGGGTTGCCAGAAGGCATAAGTAGCAGCCAAGCATGCAGGGCCCCACACAATCTTCTCATTATGCCTTCTTCTGATCAAATCACTGCAAAGAAGCTGCCATATATATGCTAGACACCACCAAGGCACTCAGACTTAGAAACCAAACCAAATTGAAATATATACTATGTTTCCTTGAAACTAGAAATCCATCAGTTCTAAGATGTACCATTATTTTATCAAGCACTAAGAAAGAAAAATGCTGCCAATTAAACTATGACATGGTTTCTTATTACTTAGAATTTTTATCTTCTTTTTATGAAAGAGCTCTTTTAGAGTTATTCAGACATAGATTTTTATAATATATCACTTTTAGGCATTTATAAAAAGGAAAATAAAACTGAAATAAATTGGTTAAGGCAATGACAACCAGGTCACCTGGCTGAAAGCAACTGTAAAACACCATTGATTTGGAAAGTATATCTCAGCTTCAGAAATGTTAAAATCTGGGGGAAAAAAAATGTGCATCACAGAATCAAGAAAATACTGTATTATATCTAGCTTGGTGACAACAATTTTAAAAGGACAAGTAATAGTTCACAGCATAACTGCTACAAAGACATTTCATCGATTGAAAAATGTATTTCTACACAGAAAAAAGTTGAGATTATTCAACTCAAAAAAGACAAAAGTAGAATAGGAATTTAATAATGTTCTTCAAGGACATCAAACTCCTGCCTCATAAAGCAGTGATTTTCAACACTTTTCTTCTTTACTTTTTAGCAGCAAGATCTCTTTTTCAGATAATGTCCTACAAGAAATCTGAGCATGGAACTGTTCTGGTTAGAGAAAGAGCACCATCCCTGACATGCCTGCAAGACCACAGGGCTCAGGACTGGCTAAAATGGTGATCTGGAGGGTAGATGGCACCTTCTACCCATTCCCTATGACAGCTACACCACAATGACAAGGTTCAAATTGTGGCATTAATCAATTATTTAAACATTTATTATGGTTTGTAAAATATAAAACACTTGTTGGGTGCTCAGTACACAGAGATTAATCAAGTACGAAGGGGTTCTGGTAAACTACCAAAAGGAATTTTTTTTTTTTTTTTTTTTTTTTTTTGGAGACGGAGTCTCGCTCTGCCACCCAGGCTGGAGTGCAGTGGCGGGATCTCAGCTCACTGCAAGCTCCGCCTCCCGGGTTTACGCCATTCTCCTGCCTCAGCCTCCCAAGTATCTGGGACTACAGGCGCCCACCACACCAAAAGAAATTTTTTATGTTGAGATTTTAGACCTTGAGATGATTGCCAAAGGATAAGGTAACAACTTTCTGTCAGCCACAAAAGGAGTTATATTGATCTAACAGGTTAGAAGCCCTCCTGCCACAGCAAGAGGATGAATCATGTAGACCCATTAAGGCCCATTCCAACTCCAGGATGTCTATAAAATGAGTCTCTTTCCAAATGCATTCAAATGTGGCTGAGTTCGGACAGCCTTGGCTCTTGCCCCATACCCAACCATGTGGCCAAACTTAGCAGTTTGCTAGACCACTGTCCTCCAAAACAAATTCAACTCCATAACAAATTGGCAAATAATGTGTATCTGACTGAAGGTAGAAAAATACACATATCCATATCACTGGTGAAACTTTAACATCTCCATTAGAGAGCTCTTGATCGCCACATTTCTTCATCTGCCTCTTCTCTATCCTTTCTCTAAAATCCCTTTTTACAATTCTAAGCAACTCAGTCCAGGCACTAACTTTACATGTTCCACTCATCAAGGCAGCTGTCATCTTGTCACCTGAACGTGCTCTGGGAATAGTACCCATTCCCATTTCTACTTCCCATCCAATGCAAATAGCTCAGCAAATCCACTCAGCTCTTCTGAAAATCTGTAGCTAAGAAAAATAAACTTTTCACCATACGGACATGACAGAACACAAATGATTTATAGAATACTATTTTAAGATGATTAAGGAAAGTTTATTTCCCATTTGTATGGTTATCAGACTATCACAACTAATGCTCCCCCACTGATGACCAAGGTAAGTTAGGCTGATTTGGCTGGGGAAGTGCCCCCTCTGTTGTGCCTTGTGCTGTTACTGAGCTAGGGAGGTAAAGTACTTAGGAGAAGAGGATAACACACCCAGGCACAAGAGAACCTTTCTTTGGCAATGGGCGCTTGCTTGCAAGAACCAACTCAATTTTCAACCTAATTCACAGGTCTGTATTTGGCATAATTAGAGATTTATCAGAGACAAAGAAAGTTGACCCTGCATCCCATTTTATTCTCTACACATAGGAAACACAGAGGAAAGATTTTCTTTAACAGATGGTTTTAAATTAAACTGTATTCTGTGAACAGAAAAATGGTGTATGGAAGCTAAGCTATTCTAAGTTCTGAAGAAGACAACTTTCTGACCACAGGCATAAAACTGTTAATCTGGTACCCTGTAACTGCAAAGTCAGAGGGTTTCATACTGAGCACCAGAAAATTCATATTGAAGTGTAGCAATAATTATTCTTCCCTCTCTATACAAACCAACCTCAGATAAAGTAATCTATGTCAGAAAATATACATTGTGTAATACAACAGAGCTAAAATGTAAAAGATTTGTGGAAAGAGGGCAGTCATTAACCAGTATCACTACATTGATTTCAGAGCTTGACATTCCTTTATAGATAAGGAAGCTGAAGTCCAGTGAGGTTAAGTGTGATGATGATGGACATACAATGCTTCAGGGCAGAGTCAGGGTTAGCAACACAATCATACAACGTGGTTAAAATCTTTACAATTTCAAAATTTCATTTGAATTTCAAATGCACATTTCCATTCTTACCAGAGTTACTTCAAAAATGAGTGGGATCAGTTTGCTTTCTTCCACAAGTCTGTTAAAAAAAAAGATAAAAAGATAGGTACACATTAGACAATTCATATTTACACTGATGGCCTGATATAAAGCACTGCAGCCCCCATGTTTTATTGCTAAAATTCCATGACTAAGAAAAAGTATGATTAAACATTCATTTCTAAGACACAACTATAGCTATTAAACAAGAAATATGAGGCTTTTTTGCAAGTGACTACTAGCTTAGCCTTATTGATGTGTAGCAAGTAAAATCTCAAATAGACTGGTATTTTTAATGTAAGAATTAAAATTCACAATTATTATAAAGACTATCAAAATAGGTAATATCATCCGAAATAATGTAACCAACCCTCTCTGCATTGTTAAATCATAAAATGACACACTGTAATTCTTTATATATGCCTCATTAGCTGTCTTCTCAGCATTAACGAATTAATGTATGAAGAATTTTAATGATCTTTAATTTTAAAAAAATTAGACACCAATCACCTGGTAGACACTAGGCACTTTCCCTCATCAAATCTAGTTATCAATTGACATCAATTGTAATAGAAGAATTTTTTCATAAAAGAGAAAACAGCCTTGATAAAACCTAAATCATTCAAAAGTCACAGTTTTGATTAAGAACAGTATTTGTGACATCCAGGGAGGGGCCAAGATGGCCGAATAGAAACAGTTCCGGTCTGCAGCTCCTAGCGAGATCAACACAGAAGGCAGGTGATTTCTGCATTTCCAACTGAGGTACCCAGTTCATCTCACTGGGCCTGGTTAGGCAGCGGGTCCAACCCACAGAGGGGTAGCAGAAGCAGGGTGGGGCGTCGCCTCACCAGGGAAGTGCAAGGGGCTGGGGACCTCCCTCTCCCCAGCCAAGGAAAGCCGTGAGGAACTGTGCTACCCCGCCGGGTTACTATGCTTTTCCCACAGTTTTTGCAATCTGCAGAACAGGAGATTCTGTGTGTGCCTACACCACCAGGGTCCTGGGTGTCAAGAACAAAACTGGGCGGCTGTTTGGGCACTCACCAAGCTAGAGGTAGCGACAGCAGTTTTTTTTCATACCCCAGCAGCGCCTGGAACCTCCTCTAGAGAGAACCGAGGGGGCTGAAGCCAGGGAGTCAGTGGTCTCGCTCGGCGGGTCCTACTCTCAGGGAGCCCGGCAAGCTAAGAACCACTGGCTTGAAATTCTCACTGCCAGCACAGCAGTCTGAAGTCGACCTGGGGCGACTGAGCTTGGTAGGGGGAGGGACCTCTGCCATTACTGAGACTAGTAGGTGGTTTTTCCCTGATAGTGCTAAGGAGGCTGGGCAGGGCAAAGCAGCTGTAGCCAGACTGCTTCTCCAGATTCCTCCTCACTGGGCAGGGCATCTCTGTAGGAAAGGTAACAGCCCAACTCAGGGGCTTACAGACAAAACCCCAATCTCCCTGGGACAGACCACCTGGGGGAAGGGGCGGCTGTGGATACAGATTCAGCAGATTTAATTGTTCCTGCCTGCCGGCTCTGAAGAGAACAGCTAATGATCTTGACAAGAGGGACTCTCCCAGCACAGAGCACCAGCTCTGCTAAGGGACAGGCTGCCTTCTCATGTGGGTCCCTGACCCCCGAGCCTCCTGACTGGGAGAAACCTCCAAACAGGGGTCGACAGACACCTCATACAGGAGAGCGCTGGCTAGCATCAGGCCAGTGCCCCTCTGGGACAAAGCTTCCTGAGGAAGAAGCAGGCAGCAATCTTTGCTGTTCTGCGCCTCCACTGGTGATACCCAGACAAACAGGGTCTGGGGTGGACCTCCAGCAAACTGCAGTAGACCTGCAGAAGAGGGGCCTGATTGTTTGAAGAAAAAGTAACAAACAGAAAACAACAACATCAACATCAACATAAACAACCCCCACACAAAAACCCCATCCAAAGGTCATCAAAGATCAAAGGTAGATAAATCCATGAAGATGAGGAAAAGCCAGCACAAAAACGCTGAAAATTCCAAAATCCAGAATGCCACTTCTCTTCCAGATGATTGCAACTCCTCTCCAGCAAAGGCACAAAACTGGATGGAGAATAAGTTTGACAAATTGACAGAAGTAGGCTTCAGAAGGCAGGTAACAACAAACTCCTCTGAGCTAAAGCAGCATGTTCTAACCCAATGCAAGGAAGTTAAGAACCTTAATAAAAGGTTACAGGATCTGCTTACTAGAACAACCAGTTTAAAGAGAAACATAAATAACCTGATGGAGCTGACAAACACAGCATGAGAACTTTGAGAAGCATACACAACTATCAATAGCCAAATCGATCAAGTGGAAGAAAGGATATCAGAGATTGAAGATCAACTTACTGAAATAAGGTGTGAAGACAAGATTAGAGAAAAAAGAAGGAAAAGGAATGAACAAAACCTCCAAGAAATATGGGACTATGTGAAAAGACCAAACCTATGATTGATTGGTGTACCTGAAAGTGATGGGGAGAAGGGAACAAAGTTAAAAAACATATTTCAGGATATTATCCAGGAGAACTTCCCCAACCTAGCAAGATAGGCCAACATTCAAATTCAGGAACATGACTAAGATACTCCTCAAGAAGAAACTCCAAGAAACATAATTGTCAGATACTCCAAGGTTGAAATGAAGGAAAAAAATGTTAAGGGCAGCCACAGAGAAAGGTCAGGTATCTACAAAGGGAAGCCCATCAGACTAACAGCGGATCTCTCTGCAGAAACCCTATAAGCCACAAGAGCGTGGGGGCCCATATTCAGCATTCTTAAAGAAAAGAATTTTCAACACAGAATTTCTTATCCAGCCAAACTAAGTTCCATACGTGAAAGAGAAATAAAATCCTTTCCAGACAAGCAAATGCTGAGGGATTTTGTCACTACCAGGCCTGCTTTACAAGAGCTCCTGAAGGAAGCACTAAATATGGAAAGGAAAAACTGGTACCAGTCATGGCAAAAATACACCAAAATATAAAGACTAATGACACTATGTAGAAATTGCATCAACTAATGCGCAAAATAACCAGCTAGCATCATGATGACAGGATCAAATTCACACAGAACAATATTAACCTTAAATGTAAAAGGGCTAAATTCTCCAATTAAAAAACACTGACTGGCAAATTAGATAAAGAGTCAAGACCCACTGGGGTGCTGTATTCAGGAGAACCATCTCACATGCAAAGACACACATAGGCTCAAAATAAAGGGATGGAGAAATATTTACCAAGCAAATGGAAAGAAAAAAAAAAAGCAAGGGTTGCAATCCTAGTCTCTGACAAAATAGACTTTAAACCAATAGAGATCAAAAAAGACAAAGAAGGGCATTACATAATGGTAAAGGGATCAATGCAAGAAGAAGAGCTACCTATCCTAAATATATACACACCCAATACAGTAGCACCCAGATTCATAAAACAAGTTCTTAGAGACCTACAAAGAGACGCAGACCCCCAACAATAATAGTGGGAGATTCTAACAAGCCACTGTCAATATTAGACAGACAAACAAGACAAAAAATTAACAAGAATATTCAGGACTTGAACTCAGCTCTGGACCAAGTGGACCTAATAGACATCTATAGAACTCTCCACCACAAATCAACAGACTATACATTCTTCTCAGTGCCACATAGCATGTATTCTAAAATTGACCACATAATTAGGAGTAAACACTCCTCAGCAAATGCGAAAGAATGGGTATCATAACAAACAGTATCTCAGACCACAGTGCAATCGAATTAGAAATCAGGATTGAGAAATTTACTCAAAACCACACAACTACATCGAAACTGAACAACCTACTCCTGAATGACTACTAGGTAAATAACGAAATGAAGGCAGAATAAAGTTATTTGAAACCAATGAAAACAAAGACATGATGTACCAGAATCTCTGGGACACAGCTAAAGCAGTGCTTAGAGGGAAATTTATAGCACTGAATGCCCATAGGAGAAAACGGGCAAGATCTAAAATCGACACCCTAACATCATAATTAAAAAGAACTAGAGAAGCATGAGCAAACAAATTCAAAAGCTAGGAGAAGACAAGAAATAACTAAGATCAGAGCAGAACTGAAGGAGATGGAGACACGAAAAACCCTTCAAAATAATCAATGAATCCAGGAGCTGGTTTTTAGAAAAGATTAACAAAACAGATGGAACACTAGCTAGACAAAGAGAAAAGATAGAAGAATCAAATAGACACAATAAAAAATGATAAAAGGGATATCACCTCTGATCCCACAGAAATACAAACTACCATCAGAGAATACTACAAAAACCTCTATGCAAATAAACAAGAAAATCTAGAAAAAATGGATAAATTCCTGCACACATACACCCTCCCAAGACTAAACCATGAAGAACTCGAATCCCCGAATAGACCAATAAGAAGATTTGAAATTGAGGGAGTAATTAATAACCTACCAACCAAAAAAAGCCCAGGACCAGACAAATTCACAGTCGAATTCTACCAAATGGAGCTGCTACCATTGCTTCTGAAACTATTCCAAACAATAGAAAAAGAAGGACTCCTCCCTAACTCATTTTATGAGGCCAGCATCATCCTGATACCAAAACCTGCCAGAGATACAACAAAAACAACAAAAAAAATTTCAGGCCAATATCCCAGATGAACATCAATGTGAAAATCCTTAATAAAATACTGGCAAACTGAATCCAGCAGCACATCAAAAAACTTATCTACCACAATCAAGTTGGTTTCATCCTTGGGATGCAAGGCTGGTTCAACATACGCAAATAAATAAATGTAATCCATCATGTAAACATAACAAATGACAAAACCACATGATTATCTCAATAGATGCAGAAAAGGCCTTCAGTAAGATTCAACATCCCTTCATGCTAAAAACTCTCAATAAACTAGGTATTAACGGAACATATCTCAAAATAATAAGTGCTATTTATGACAAATCTATAGCCAATATCATATGGAATGGGCAAAAGCTGGAAGCATTCCCTCTGAAAACTGACACAAGACAAGGATGCCCTCTCTCACCACTCCTATTCAACATAGTATTGGAGTTCTGGCCAGGGCAAGCAGGCAAGAGAAAGAAATAAAGGGTATTCAAATAGGAAGAGAGGAAGTCAAATTGTCT
>NW_012102754.1:1489452-1493161 GCF_000951045.1 Mandrillus leucophaeus | reverse complement strand
AATTGCCACAAAGAGAATAAAATACTTAGAAATACAACTTACCAGGGATGTGAAGGACCTCTTCAAAGAGAACTACAAACCACTGATCAAGGAAACAAGAGAGGACACAAACAAATGGAAAATCATTCCATGCTCATGGATAGGAAGAATCAATATTGTGAAAATGGCCATACTGCCCAAAGTAACTTATAGATTCAATACTATTCCTATCAAGCTACCATTGACTTTCTTCGTGGAATTAGAAAACTATTTTAAATTTCATATGGAACCAAAAAAGAGCCTGTATAGCCAAGACAATCCTAAGCAAAAAGAACAAAGCTGGAGGCATCATGCTATCTGTCTTCAAACTATACTAAAAGACTACAGTAACCAAAACAGCACGGTGCTGGTACCAAAACAGATATATAGACCAATGGAACAGAACAGAGACCTCAGAAATAACATCACACATCTACGACCATCTGATCTTCAACAAACCTGACAAAAACAAAAATGGGAAAAGTGTTCTCTATTTAATAAATGGTGCTGGGAAAACTGGTTAGCCACATGCAGAAAACTGAAACTGAACCCCTTCCTTACACTTTATACAAAAATTAACTCGAGATGAACTAAATAGTTAAACGTAAAACCCAAAACCATAAAAACCCTAGAAGAAAATCTAGGCAATACCATTCAGGACATAAGCATGGACAAAGACTTAATGACTAAAACACCAAAAGCAATGGCAACAAAAGCCAAAATTGACAAATGGGATCTAATCAAACAAAAGAGCTCTGCACAGCAAAAGAAACTATCCTCAGAGTAAAAAGGCAACCAACAGAATAGGATAAAATTTTTGCAATTTTTCTATCTGACATAGGTCTAACAGCCAGAATCTACAAGGAACCTAAACAAATTTACAAGAAAAAAACAAACAACCCCGTCAGAAAGTAGGCGAAGGATATCAACAGACCCTTCTCAAAAGAAGATATTTATGTGGCCAACAAACATATGAACAAGAGCCATCATCACTGGTCATTAGAGAAATGCAAATCAAAATTGCAATGAGATACCATCTCAAGCCAGTTAGAATGGTAATTATTAAAAAGTCAGGAAACAACAGATACTGGCAAGGCTGTGGAGAAATAGGAACATTTTTACACTGTTGGTGGGAGTGTAAATTAGTTCAACCACTCAGAAAGACAGTGTGGCAATTCCTCAAGGATCTGGAACCAGAAATACCATTTGACCCATTTGGGTATATACCCAAACGATTATAAATAATTCTGCTATAAAGACACATGCACACATATGTGTTTATTGCAGCACTATTTACACTAGTAAAGACTTGGAATCAACCCAAATGCCCATCAATGATAAACTGGATAAAGAAAATGTGGCACATGTACACCATGGAATGCTATGCAGCCAGGAAAAGTATGAGTTCACGTCCTTTGCAGGGACATGGATGAATCTGGAAACCATCATTCTCAGCAAACTAACACAGGAACAGAAAACCAAACGCTGCATGTTCTCACTCATAAATGGGAGTTAAACAATGAGAACACAAGGACACCGGGAGGGGAACATCACACATCAGGGCCTGTCGGGGAGTGGAGGGAAAGGGGAGGGAGAACATTAGGACAAATACCTAATGCATATGGAGCTTAAAACCTAGATGATAGGTTGATAGGTGCAGCAAACCACCATGGTGCATGTATACCTATGTAACAAACCTGCACATTCTGCACATGTACCCCCAAACTTAAATTAAAATAAAAAAAAGAACAATATTTGAATCTCTAAATACTCTTTTAGTCCAGGGTTCAGCAAACATTTTTTCTATAATAGTCCAAATAGTTAATAGTTCAAATATTTCAGGCTTTGCAGGCCACACGGTCTCTATACCAACTACTCAACTCTGTCATCATAAAGTAAAAGCAGCCATAAAGAATATGGAAAGAAATAAACATGGGTATATTCCAATAAAACTTTATCTATAAACAGGCAGTGGGCCATGTTTAGGGGAAAACTATAGTTTGCAGGTTTCTGCTTCAGTCCAAAAAATAAAATAAAATCATATTCCTTTCTACTATTTTACTAGAATTTTGTGTGATAAATTACAGAGCTTAAGACAAACATGTTGCATATGTTGTAGGTACGTGCAGCTTGTCTATTTTACAGAAAACACCAGATATTTAATAGTATGATTAAATGCTCATGGATAGAAAGGGAATTTTAACATCTGGCCTCCCAGGAGTTTGTCTATGATAATACATTGATAAAAGAAAAGCCTATGAGACTAACCAAAAAAGATCACAGTGTTTACATATATTGGTGAAGGGAAAATGAATACAGAGATTTACCAAAGACTGAAGCACTTATAAAGTCTACCTTGATGTCTAGCAAAAATAAATGTGATTACTATTCATTGCAGCATTATCCACAATAGCCAAGATATGGAAACAACCTAAATGCCCATCAGTGGATGAATAGAAAAAAATGCAGCATATGTACACAATGGAATACTCGTTGGCCTTAAAGAAACAAGAAACTCTCATTTGTGACAATATGGATGAATTATCCTAAGTGAAACAAGCCAAGCACAGAAAAACAAATACTACATGATCTCACTTATATGTGGACTCTAAAAAAGTCAAACTCAGAAAAGTAGAAGGCAGAATGGTGGTTACCAGAGTGGGAAGGTGTGGACGAGAAAAGGAGAGATATAATCAAAGGGTACAAAGATAAGTTAGACAGGAGGAATAAGTTAGTTAATAATAGTGTAGTATGTATTTCAAAATTACTACAAGAGTAGCTTTTAAGTGTTCCCACCACAAAGAAATGATAAGTACGTAAAGTGATGGACATGTTAATTAGCCTGATTTACTCATTCCACAATGTACATACATATCATAACATTACACTCTATGCCATAAATACACAATTATAATTGTCAGTTAAAAATAAAATATAATTTTAAATAAATAATGTTGATAAATTTTAAAAATAAATAAATGTGATCAGTTCTGTAGTTTCAATGAAAAAAGTTTTGGTGACAAATGTTAAGTTCATTCATATTTTCTCTCTTTCCTGGGCAATTGAATGAAGGCCCAGATGTGAGGCTGAGGCTCCTTACATCATGCCTAGGTAGGACAGGAAACGCACAGACTCAAAACCACAAACAACTTCAGGCCCAGCACATTCACAGTCTTCTGCCTCGGTTTCCTTAAATTTGTCTTCTCAAATTTTTATGATATATACCATTATTAGACCTGGGCTAAAATAGCCAAGCACATACATCTCAGAGTTGCCCTGGCAATCAAGGCCAATGAAGTCAGAAGAAATAAACGCCACGACTTCTCCAATGGTACCTGGAAGATCCAGAGCATCACTCACAACACCGGACCTTTGATGGTAGTATTTTAAACTATGTTCTACTAAGGCATAACCATGCAAAACTATCTTAATTCCTCCTTAAGAATTGCAGCTAGTTCTTCTCCAGGTCTCTGCATAATGCGCAGGCTGGCCTGGATTACCTCTTAAGTCTCTTTGACTATAAATGCTAACATTCCATTCTCACATTCTTCTGAATACAATACACCATAACAATTTTTGTTCTTTGATTTGACTAATTATGTAGCTCTAAACATAATTTAGAGCTACATAAATTATTCCTGAGTAAATAAAAAGAGAATTCAAGCTAAGTAATTTTTTAGTTAAAAAAAAA
>NW_012102754.1:1485171-1486917 GCF_000951045.1 Mandrillus leucophaeus | reverse complement strand
AAAGGGTACAAAGATAAGTTAGACAGGAGGAATAAGTTAGTTAATAATAGTGTAGTATGTATTTCAAAATTACTACAAGAGTAGCTTTTAAGTGTTCCCACCACAAAGAAATGATAAGTACGTAAAGTGATGGACATGTTAATTAGCCTGATTTACTCATTCCACAATGTACATACATATCATAACATTACACTCTATGCCATAAATACACAATTATAATTGTCAGTTAAAAATAAAATATAATTTTAAATAAATAATGTTGATAAATTTTAAAAATAAATAAATGTGATCAGTTCTGTAGTTTCAATGAAAAAAGTTTTGGTGACAAATGTTAAGTTCATTCATATTTTCTCTCTTTCCTGGGCAATTGAATGAAGGCCCAGATGTGAGGCTGAGGCTCCTTACATCATGCCTAGGTAGGACAGGAAACGCACAGACTCAAAACCACAAACAACTTCAGGCCCAGCACATTCACAGTCTTCTGCCTCGGTTTCCTTAAATTTGTCTTCTCAAATTTTTATGATATATACCATTATTAGACCTGGGCTAAAATAGCCAAGCACATACATCTCAGAGTTGCCCTGGCAATCAAGGCCAATGAAGTCAGAAGAAATAAACGCCACGACTTCTCCAATGGTACCTGGAAGATCCAGAGCATCACTCACAACACCGGACCTTTGATGGTAGTATTTTAAACTATGTTCTACTAAGGCATAACTATGCAAAACTATCTTAATTCCTCCTTAAGAATTGCAGCTAGTTCTTCTCCAGGTCTCTGCATAATGCGTAGGCTGGCCTGGATTACCTCTTAAGTCTCTTTGACTATAAATGCTAACATTCCATTCTCACATTCTTCTGAATACAATACACCATAACAATTTTTGTTCTTTGATTTGACTAATTATGTAGCTCTAAACATAATTTAGAGCTACATAAATTATTCCTGAGTAAATAAAAAGAGAATTCAAGCTAAGTAATTTTTTAGTTAAAAAAAAATCTGTATTGTTTTCTATAACTTATGAACTCACCTCAAATGTAATTTCAACAGACGTATGTTAAAGCAAGTAAGGAAGAAGGGTGGCTGCAAACATTTACAATTCTCTAAGGCAAAATTTTTCTAAATTGTGAGAAGTGATCAATAAGTGGACAATAAGATGAGTTGACTGGTTATTGACTAGCATGTTTTTAATTAAAAATAATAAAGAATATCCAAGGGCATTGCACATAGTATTGTTCTGTAATGTATTGAGTGGTAGTATAAAATGCTTTTCTTTTTTTTTAACCATGAATTGAATAACTTTTGATAAAACATCTGATATCCACAGATTTAAGGAGATTGCTTTAGAGACAATATTCATTTCTCTTTCACTATGTCCTTAAAATGTGATTTTAAAAAAATCAGTCTCCTTACTTTAAGCATCTCCTCTCACACAAGCATAGGTCCAATTGGTGGAGACAGTGGTCGAACCCCAACGCGCTCTGAGTCATAGCACCATCTACTCAGCACACCCTTCATTTGATGCAGACTTTGCAGAGCAACTCCAGTGCTCAGCCTCACAAGGGAAAGGAGGATGAGGCTTACCACTACTAAAAGTTGATGTTGTTGATTTCCAGAAAATTATCAGACAGCAAGTATTCAATAATCATAGCAGATCTTAGAAAATAATGATGCAGGGATATTGGTCTAAAATTCTCTTTTTTTGTTGCATCTCTGTCAGGCTTTGGTATCAGGATGATGTTGGCCTC
>NW_012102754.1:1467668-1483202 GCF_000951045.1 Mandrillus leucophaeus | reverse complement strand
ACCATGGAATACTATGCAGCCATAAAAAAGGATGAGTTTGTGTCCTTTGTAGGGACATGGATGCAGCTGGAAACCATCATTCTCAGAAAACTGTCGCAAGAACAGAAAACCAAATACCGCATGTTCTCACTCGTAGGTGGGAATTGAACAATGAGATCACTTGGACACAGGAAGGGGAGCATCACACACCGGGTCCTATTGTGGGAAGTGGGTAGGGGGGAGAGATAGCATTAGGAGATACACCTAATGTAAATGATGAGTTAATGGGTGCAGCACACCAACATGGCACATATATACATATGTAACAAACCTGCACGTTGTGCACATGTACCCTAGAACTTAAAGTATAATAAATAAATTTTTAAAAAAAGAAAAGAATGATGCAAAAGGCTCTTTTACTATTGGGCTCTGTTGTGGTTGGCCACCATGACTTAAATCATCTGTATCATTTTACTATGTGAGCTTGTTATATCCTAAATCTGAAAAGAATGAATTGTCTGTAATTTACAGACAGCCTGAAAGACAAGAAGTGAAGAGATTTACCTAAATTTTTTTAAGCCAAAACCAAACAAAATGAAGATCTTTTTGAAATGATCCCTGATCTTCAAAGGATTGTGAACATATTAACTCTGTTACAGTATACTTTTCTTCCTTTACTTTAGCCAGCTAAGCACACTGTATTTAAGTAACTCCAGATGAGCAAACTGAAATATACTTCACTTCCCAAATGCAGTTTCCAGGACCACTTTACCCTGGGGTTGGTTGGTTGGTTTCCCCTTTAATGGTGCCATTTAATGACAGATTTCATGTGGTTAAAGAGTCTCCCTTACAAAGTTTGGGTTCAGAAATGATTTTGTATATCTGTGGTTTATATTATTAACAAAGGAGGCAGTGTTTCAATTACCAAGTTTGGAATAAACTTATAAAAACTTTTAGAATACATTATTTCACATTCTAACTCCCTCCTGTGCCTAAATGGTACCCTTAATGTTGGAAAAATGTTTTTTAATTTATTTATTAATGTTCGATAGTCCAAGTGTCAATACACAGTATTTTTAAATGTCATGTATTTAAGTACTATTTAAATAAACTATGTATTTAAATTATGATAATTATTTAGTTGAGATTCATCTATGGAAGCTACAAGCACAAAGTGATCTTAAGATGATTTTGTCACAAAAGATGCTGTGATTATTAAATAATTAAAATGCATATTTTAAAGAATGAGTCAATAATTTTCACGTAAGAAAGTACACTTGCTTTTCTTTTTTTCTTTTTTTTTTTTTTGAGATGGAGCCTCGCTCTGTTGCCCAGGCTGGAGTGCAGTGGCACAATCTCAGCTCACCGCAAGTTCCGCCTCCTGGGTTCACGCCATTCTCCTGCCCCAGTCTCCCGAGTCGCTGGGACTACAGGCGCCCACCACCATGCCCGGCTAATTTTTTTTTGTACTTTTAGTAGAGACAGGGTTTCACCGTGTTAGCCAGGATGGTCTCGATCTCCTGACCTCATGATCCACCCGCCTTGGCCTCCCAAAGTGCTGGGATTACAGGCGTGAGCCACCACGCCCTGCCAAAAGTACACTTGCTTTTGAGGTAAAGTCATAGCAGTGGCCTATGGAATATGGTGGCCTTGGTCCTTCTCTATTTTCTGGCACAGCTGTATTTCATGTGATTGAAAACAAAGGCTAAGTATAAAGTAAATCTGATAATATTTAGATATAAATTAATAGCTGCAATTTCGGAAAAGTAGGAATAAGGAGATTAACTTCATTTATATTCAGAGAGATAAAGAAGTAGGTTGAGCTAAATCTCATACCATTATTAACATTTTCCAACTTTCCTTTAAAATTTCAAACTTCTGCCTCAAGGCCATGTAGGGATGAACCAAAAATAAAATTAGGAGGAATGAAGTCTCTCCTGTCCTACTCCACCTTAGTCCTATTTATTCAGAGAGCAGAGGAACCAGGAGAAGGGAGAGGTCAAGAAGGGAAAGAATCTCTGCCTGTTCTGAACTCAGTTTTGCAGGACAAAGAAATCAGCTCCCCCAAGAGTGACAGGACAGGTCCAAGGAGATCACTGGGTTGGTCCATGGAGCTGCCCTGTCTTAGGTTCACTTACTTGCCTGCAGCTTTTATCTACTCATAAAGAGTAGACAAGACACATGAAGCAAGACATATGACGCAAGAGGCGTTAAGTCCAGATCCACTGTCTCTTGAGCCCCCCATCCAGCAAGGACACACTGTCATCTCCAAAGGGCTTCTCCATCTCCATCCACCTTCTCTGCCTTTCCAGCATCCACCTTGTCATACAGTTCTTACTTAGCATAGAGACTTGATTTTCTGGAAACTACCTCTGTATTTAATTTATGATTAACATTACTGAGCTCTTGGCATGGGCTAATCTTATAAACTCAAAGTCCATGCCCTCAAACTCAGAGTCAAGCAGGTTAACAGATATACAAACAAATATGAAAGTGGAATTAACTTCTATCACAGATATGCATGTATGCACAGGATGTAAGGGAACAAACATGAAGAAACCCTAGCTAGCCCAAACTGGTAAGAGGAGGCATTTGCGAGCCTTCAAAGACAGTAGGAATTGGCCAGTTATGATGCGGGGAGGGGCAGGCGTGATAGAGGAGGGTAAGGAGGACTACCAGGATAGCAATGCAGAAGGTCAGTGTGACAACAGATGGAACAGAATGATGCAGCCTTGAATGTCATGCTAAGAAATGCTAAGAAGTTTGGGTTTTACCCCAAAGGTTATGAGTAACCTCTGAGGATTTTAAGCAAAACGACACCACAAGATTTGCTGTGCAAACTCCAATCTGATTGTAACAGGAAAAATAAACTGGAAGAAGAGCAGTCTAGAATATTGCTATTTAAACTGTGGTCTGCAGACCAAAGATAGCCTACAAACTGTCACAGGTCTATGATAAGATAACTACAGAAATCTGAAAGATAGTTTACGTCTGTTGGCTCTAATGATAAAAAGTTTGAAGTTTGTGACAGTTTTAAAATGCAGCCCCACCAAAATATGAAAAACAGGATATTTGTACAGTACCTCCCCATAAGATATTTATAGTATCTGAGAAACCTAGCAGACACCACCAAGGGAACAAGTTTCACATCGCACTAATAAGACATGTGGCCATGGTATACACTCCGATATGATGCACTGAGGAGGGGACAGCATCGCTTCCATGTTATTCTTACCAAAAATGCATGACCTCAATCTAATCACGGAAAAACATTAGACAAACTTAAATTGAGGAGCATCTTACAAAGTAACTACCCAGTACACAAAAATATATTATGGTTACGAAAGACAAGAAAAGGCTGAGGAACTGTTCCAGACAAGGAAACATGAAAAACAAATGTCATGTGGGATCCTAGACTAAATCCTGAACCAGAAAAAGTATATTAGGTGGAAAATGGGCAAAATTGGAATATGATCTACAGTTCAGTTAACGGTATATCAATGTTAATTTCCTGATTTTGATAACTGATAATCATTCTATGGCTATGTAACATGTTAACATTAGTGAAAGCTGGTTGAAGGGCACATGGAAATTCTTTCTACTACTTTGACTCTGTAAGGTTAAAATTATTTCAAAATTTAAAAGTTTTAAAAAATGACTTCGGATTTATTTGACTCTTCTCTGAGAAGAAGGATTTGTGTCTTCTTCCTGTGAGTCTGGGCAAGTTTACGATTGCTTTGACCAAGAGAGTAGCATAGAAGTGACACTGTGATTTCTGCCTATATTCTGTGTGTCTTTTTTGAATTTCATCTTTATAGTGTTTTATAAAAATATTCTAGTGACCTTTTACTGCATAACTAGCTACTCGAAACTTAGTGGCATAAAGCAATAACCATTTTATGAAGTTCATGGATTCTGTGGGTCATGAATTTTGGCAGGACACAGTGGGGATGACTTCTCCTTGTTCCATGATGTTTGCAGCCTCAGCTGGGAAGACACAAAAGCTGTGGGGGATGGGAACAGCTGGGGGTTGTGATCACCTGAAGGTTTCCTCTCTCACACTTCTGGCACCTGGGCTGGGATGATTCAAGGAAGGTTCAGTTAATTCTGTTGACTGGAGCATCTATCTATAGCTGTACTCTCCATGCAGCTTGGCCTCTCTTTGCATGATAGCTGGGTGCCAAGAGGAAGCATCCAAGGAGCAGGCATTCCAAGAGAACCAGATGGCTTTTCTAACCTAGCTTTGGAGGTCACAACATCGCTTCCACTGTGTTCTAAGTGGGCATGTGCAAGTTATGAAGGCAGTCCAGATTCAAATGGAGTGCAACTAGACTCCACCTCTTGATGGACTATGGCATAGCTACAATACAGAAGGGCATGTGGGATGGGAAATATTATTACAGACATCTTTGTAAAATATGATCTACCACAGTATGAGTCTGCAACAAATAGAAAATTTTAAACCTGCTTCTTTGGCCAGGTGTGGTGGCACATGCCTATAATCCCAGCTCTTTGGGAGGCCAAGGTGGGCAGATCACTTGAGCACCAAGAGTTTGAGACTAGCCTGGGCAACATGGAGAAAGCCGGTCTCTACAACAAATATATAAAAATTAGCCAGGCATAGTGGTGTGTGCCTGTAATTCCAGCTACTCAGGAGGCTGAGGTAGAAGGATCACCTGAGCCCTGGGAGGTCGAAGTTGCAGTAAGTCAGTAAGCTGTGATAATGCCACTGCTCAATGTCTCAAATAAATAAATAACTGCTTCCTCACCAGTCTGAGTAGCAATAGCCTACATAACCAGAGAGACCAGTTAATAGGCCACTATAGCAATCCAAGGGGGACACCAATGGAGCCTTGTATTAGCTTTCTATTGCTGCCTAACGAATTTCCACAAACATAGCAACTTAAAGCAATACCCATTTATTACTTCAATGTCCTATAGGTCAGAAGTCCAGCTCAGCATGGCTGGTTAACCATCTCAGGATATCACAAAGCTGGAATCAGTGTGTTAGCTGGGCTTAGTTCCAGTCTGGAGGCTGGAGGTGGAGGGGATACATTTTCAAACTCATTCTTATGGTTGGCAGAATTCAGTTCCTTGCAGTTGTAGGGCTGACGTCTTCATTTCCTTGCTGCTGCCAGCTAGGGATCTCTCTCAGCTCCTAGAGCCACACATATCCCTTACTATGTGGCCCTCTCCTTCTCTAAACCAGCAAGTGAGGATCTCCTCCACGTCAAATCCTTCTCAAGCTTCAAATCTCTTGGACTTCTCTGTCTCTGACCTCTAGACCACATTTAAAGGGCTCATATGATTGGTCAGGCCCACCCAGATAATCTCCATATTTTAAGGTCAATTAATTTTCGACCTTAATTACATCTGCAATATCCCTCTTAACAGCACTAAATTAGTGTTTAATTGACTGGAAGGTGCCATAGATACACCAGTGGCTGGAAATCTCCAAGGCCATCTTGCAGTTCTGCTTACCAGAGCCTGAACTTGCCCCTGATCTTAGTTCCCTTACCCCTGCGCCTCCTTTCTTAAAAGTAATTCATGTTTGGTTCTCTGAATAAGCTACTTCTGGCCTACTTGTGTACCAACCAAAATAGAAGCTGGGCTTTGTTTAGCTTTCCAACAATGCTGGTTAGGAGGTTTAGATTTCATATTTGCTCAGCAACTGACTGAGCACTAGACTACAAGCAAAGCTTTTTTGTTTACATAATTTACCAGTCTAGTGGACCAAGGACAGTCATTTTAAATTAAAAATCTCTAACATCAAGCTGAATTTCAAATTTTTGGATCAGTGAATCAACTTCAAAAAGAAACAGTTTCATAATGTTTAGCTACGGTATGATATTATGTCTACCCTGAAAGCAATAACATTTGTGACATTTCTCCTTGAAACGTTTGCCCTTGCCTGCAATTCTTGCTAATTCTGCAGACAACTGGCAGAAGTCTTACCGTTAAGGTACATATATAGGGAGTATTTTTCACACAAAAAAGGGGAGGGCTGGGTTGAGATTTCAGCAGCAATAGTACAGATAAATTTTAGAACTGGTCATTTTACAAAGATCTACAGCATCCTCCTTATGCACAGGCATTACACTTTTTCCCTAAGGAAGTTTCTACTCCAGTAGGCACAAAACATATATAAAAATAACTTAATCCAAGTTATAAGACTGACTGCTTAATTTGCTGAGAAAGTCTTAGAATTAAGTTAGAATATGAAGCTATACCAGAATATCCCTCTGACTTAGGGAAATCATCCATTGCCTAACAGCACTGAAAATATGGATTTTAGCAAGAGAATTTTGGTTATGTTAAAAGTAAATATTTTCCAATAGAATGGAGATTTTAGGAAATAGAATAATTTTATGTTGCATTAACAACTTTGTAAAATGCTTTTACGCCTATTACCTCAATAGATGTCCAATGCAGCCCTGTAATATTCCACACCTGTTGAACAAAATAAGGCCACAGAGTGTTTCGATCACAGAAAGTACAAAAGGAGAAATGGGAAAGCTGCAGTCATTGTATGGATCTCCATACAATGTGTAGGCCTCTTTTATGAAGCACCTCTGACTCTTCCAACCCTGGATGCTATGATGTGGTTGCAAGTCCTGTTTCGTCCAGGGCTTTACAGAAATTGTCCCTACATCATGGTCCCTAATGCTCCTGCTACCCAGCTGAGGGCTTTGGCCTCTCACTCCCACATTCTGTCCAGTGCTTTCCATTCTGCCTGGGTCCTGAGCCTTCACTCTCTCTCTGAACCTCGTCGCTCTGCAGCTGGCCACCTTTCTCTAGTGATTCTTTGAATCCTTGGCATTGTCCCCAAGACATGATTCTGTATTCAGAATCCCACAGCTTCACAGGTTGAAACCACATGTAAGAGGCATGCTCATTCTTGCATCAGAGCCGGACAAGGAGTGAACAGGAAGAGGCAATATCAGTAAGAGAAAGAATTGGCAGTGGCGGAGACCAAAGACAAGTCCCTAAGAGGACCACGAGGTTGTACCAGCATTTCTTTTCTCCTACAGATACGAACCCAATAATAAAAAAAAGAAATTCCATATGAGATATTTTTAAATTATTTTCCATTTAATGAACACACTTACTTCCTAAAGTCATTTTTTTGGTCCAGATAACGTAATGAAATACAAGAGATTTTTTGTTTTGGAATCTACCTGAAATCAAGCTAAGATTTCTCTCTTTTCATTCACTTGATGAATATTTGCTTGGTGTCTTTTATGTGCCATGCACTGGGCTAAATGAGAGCTGCAGCAAGTATTAAAAATGCTGGGATAGATACAGAAAGATAAAGATCTATAAAGGTACAGAAGAGACAACAGAATAACCGTTTCTATCTGAAGGGCACTGCGAAGGCTTGAAATTGCAATCAGTCATGACAATAGTAGTAAACATGGATTGCCCAGTTCCTATGTGGAACACACGGTAACAAATGCTGTGTATCTGCTAATTCATTGGATTCTAACAAAAAAAAAAAACCTCATAGTTAGACATTACTATCTTTCTACTTCAGATGAGAAATTAAGGCAGAAAGAAGTTAAGTAAATCAGTTAAGTGGCAAGTAGAGGGGCTGAGATATAAACTTAGGCAGCTTAGATCAGAGCCCACATTCTACAGGGTAGGTACAGCCTGAGGTTCAGGAAAGGAGCAGGTTTCTGATAGCAGGTGGAGGAAAGTACAGGAGGGACGGCTGGACAGATATAGATGAAGTACGTCCTGGGCAAAGGGAATAGCATGACAGCCAAAAAACAGGATGGTTCATTAAAGGCAGTGAAAGATTTAAGTGAAAGAGCAAGTTTATTACACAAGTGGAAGAGGCAAAAAGAAGGTAGCAAAAGATCCAGCTAGAAGAATAAGCCATGGCGGATCACAGAAGATCATGTTAGTCATGCTGAGCTGCTTGAACATTATCCTCCAGGTCAGGGCTGACAAACTACAGCCTGTAGGCCAACTCTGCCAGCCACCCCTATCTGTATAGTCCACAAGCCAAGAACAGTTGGCTTTTCAATGGTTGAATCAATCGAGAGAAGAATATTTCATGATATATGAAAACTGTATGAAATTCAACTTTCAGTTTCCATTAGTAAAATTTTTTTTGGAACACAACCCTGTGTATTCATTTACATACTGTCTATATTTGCTTTTATGCTATAATGGCAGAGTTAAGTAGCTGTAACAGAGACCATATGGCCTGCAAAACCTAAAATCTTTACTATCTGGCCATTTACAGAAAAGGTTTGCTGAACCTTTCTCTAGGTGGCTGGGTGCCATTAAGGGTAGGATTAGGTAAAGCAATGTCATTACCAGATTTATATTTTTTGCAAAGACTATTCAGGCAACAAAAAGGAAAATGAACTGAAAACAAAAAAGGACTGGGAACAAGATTAGTTAGCAGATTATGACTAATCTCAAGGTGATCAAAGCAGGAATCCATAGGAAAAGGCAAGGATGAGGGTTATTAATGAAGTCATATCAATAGGACTTGATAGTCTACTGAATGCAGGAGGGGAGAGAGAGAGATCTAGAATGACTCCAGGTACTTGATTTGTCCTACCAGGAGGCCACCACCATGACCACCACCCAGAGCAATAAACATCACACCAAGCAATGTCATTTATTGGAGCTCCCTGTGCAGTGATGCATGGTGCTTAGTGCTTTACCTCTCACTTGATCCTTACTGTGAGGTAGTAAAAATTAACCCCATTCTTCAATAGAGAAAACCAGCACTGAACCTTACCCAGATGGTCTGAAATCTCCCAGCAAAATTGGTGTTCCAATGCCAGAGTGACTAGCAACCCCGTCCTAACAGGAAATGAAAGGGAGCTGGGATGTGGGTGTTTACAGTGTGCCTTTCATGGGATCCTTCTTTTACCTGGTGGATGGCCTAGTGCCTAATTGTCTGACCCATGACAAGGGATCCTTCACACGGGGAACTTGCTTATACTGGCAGATGTCCTTGTGGCTCTTGCCTGACCCACGTCCGGTTTATGATTGCCTGGCCATTACTCTGGCTCTGAAAGCCTGACATTGTGTTCTCCCAAGCATCCTGGGGAAACCTCTGCCTGGACCATCCCCTAGTTCTTCATCTGGAAGGTACAAACTCAATATACCACCACAATAGGAAACAAGATCAAAGAGTTTTATTTACAAATCCTGGGCATAAAGAGCGTAATGAATCAGGAGGGCAGCCCTCCATCCCTGGGTCACATGAGGCAGGAATGACATCAGGCAGAGAAAAAGAAAAATGCATGGCAAGTAGCAGCATACGTAAGAGAATAGGGTGTGAGTCACTTCAAGTTAACAGGCAAATGTCTGCATGGTCCTTTAGAGGAAGCAGCAAGAAAGTGGGAGCCCACTCTGCTGGGCAGGAGAGACGCCTCTGGGTTCTCATCTCAGACCACTGGCTTGAGAGATTTGGGTATGGTGTAGAAATGCAACCGAGTCAAGGGTGACTGAGCCTTGATTTCTGTACAAAAAGTAAAATTTATGTTGAACATGGATGTCAAGGCAACATAAAATCACAAGAACTCACTACACCAAGGTAACACAGCTAATTTGTTTCAGAGTTTATAACCTTAACTGCTGCAATGTACAGAGGAGAAAGGCATGGTTGGAAAAGAAGAGCAAAGTTGGAAAATAAGAAGAAGAAGAAAACTGAGGGAGGAATCTCAGGGCATATCAACACTTAACGAGTTGGTAGGAAAAATAAAACCTGGTGATCTAAAGAACATCAATGAAGGTGAAACAAAATGGGTCAAAAAGAATGAGTTGACACTGTACTCATTCTCCTTGCTGTTTAGATTTTAGGTTCAGTACCAGTTCCTATAAATGACATGTTTATTGCATATACTGAGTAACTTTAGTATCCCCAAGCCTATTTTAGGAACTATTTCTAAGATCAATCATGATACTAAAGTTACTAAGAAGCAAAAATAGAGAGATGATCAACTTGAAACCATTGAAAAGGTTATCTTGTTGGCCATGAAAACCATAAGATGGATTACGGATTGTCATTCATGTTAATGTTTCATAAGAACCACCAGCCTGTGTTTGTGTGTGCACTTAACAAACCTATAGTTTTGTCCTGATTATAAAAAATAATTAAGAATTATAATTTTACAACTGTACATATTTATATAAATATATAGAAGCATAAATATATTTTATTAATGTTAACATTTAGAAAAAATAGAAAGGCATTACAAATAAAATATAATCCCACTATTCTAAACAAATCAATGAATTTTGATATGTTACTTGTCTTTTTTCTACTCATATAGGACACAGGATCCACCTAATCTCTAAAATAGTAGCTACCATTTAGTGAGCGTATACTGTGTACACTGTGCTATGTGCTTGGACATCCATGCTTCAATTAATGTCTAACAACTCTATGAGGTTAAGCCCATTTTACAGAGGAAGACACTGAGCCATAGGTTGGTGAAGCAATTTGCTCACAGTCACTCAAACAGTAAGTAATGGATCTGAGATTAGAACTGATATCTACCAAAGAACCTGTTAGATATATTACATCAGGATAGAGGGTGGGAGAAAACATTTTCCCATGTCATTAAATATTCATTAAAAATATATTAGTTCTTTTAGATACATGATTTTCCAACCTATAATTTATTTAACTAGTCCTCCCTTGGTGGTCCCATTTTCCATTTTGTACTCCTAGACATTAGAAAACAAACTAAACCTCATGAGGCTTAGAAATCACTTCAAATGTATTCCAGTCCTCACTCAATCCTCTACCTTTGTATTCTTGGACAAAGTACATAAACTCTGAGTGTTACTTTCGTTATATGTAATATCATTGCCTATTTCACTTGGTGACAGCGAGGAGGAAATAAGGTTGTGCCTGTGAAGCACCCAACACTATCTGGTCCATAAAAAGCTCTCTCTGTAAACAGCTACTAGGCTGAGTGTGGTGGCACATGCCTGTTATCTCAGCACTTTGGGAGGCTGAGGTGGGTGTGGGTGGATTACTTGAGTCCAGGAGTTCAAGACCAGCCTGGGCAACATGGCAAAACCTCATCTATACAATACAAACATTAGCTGGTACAGTGTCACACAACTGAAGTCACAGCTACTTGGGAGGCTAAGGCAAGAAGATCACTCGAGGCTGGGACGTTGAGGCTGCAGCGAGCCATGATCATGCCACTGCACTCTAGCCTGGTCGACAGAGCAAGACTCTGTCTCAAAAGAAAAAGAAGGGAAGGGGAAGGGGAAGGGGAAGGCGAAGGGGAAGGGAAAAGGGAAGGGATAGTAGCTGTCTTTACTCTTTTTATTGTTGTTGTTTTAAATAATGTTTTAATGGGCATTCTTTTTTATGGGCATTCTTGTATATGAAATTTGCGAATATCTTTTACTACTTTCTTAAGATATATTTCTAACAGTGGAATCAAAGGTGTTTAATGTATACCGACAGTGTGCTCATCACAAAGGATATATTAATCTGAACCTTTATTTATTAATCTTAATTTTAAAATGTATATATTGTGTACAACATGTCAACATGTTTGGAAATACATATGCATCATGGAATGGCTAAATCTAGCTCATTAATATATACATTATCTTCTTGTGGTGAGAATACTTAAAATCTACTCTCACCAATTTTCAAAAATACAACACATTGCTATTAACTATAGTCACCAGGTTGTACATTATATCCTATCTAACTGAAATTTTTTAGCTTTTGACCAGCATCTCCCCAACCTCTACTTCCTTCCCTCACCACTCAGTAACCACCACTCTCCTCTCTACTCCTGAGTCAAAATTTTTACATTCCATATATAAGTGAGACCATGCAGTATTTGCCTTTCTGTGCCTCATTTACTTGACTTAACATAACATCCTCCAGGTCCATCCATGTTGCCACAAATGACAGGATTCCTTTGTTTCTTAAAGGCTGTATAGTATTCTATTGTATATATCTACCACATTTTCTTCATTCATCTATTGACAGACATAGGTTGATTCTATATTTTGGCTATTGTGACTAATGCTGCAATGAACATGGGAATGTAATATCTCTTTGAGATAGTGATTTCAATCCCTTTAGATAAATATTCAGTAGTGGGATTGCGGGAACACATGGCAGCTATAGTTTTATTTTTTGAGGAATCTCTACACTGTTTTCCATAAAGGCTGTATCAATTTCCATTCCCATCAAAAATGTATAAGAGTTCCCTTTTCTCCATACCTTCTCCAATCTGTTTTATCTTTTATTTTTTGGATCATAGCCATTCTAACAGGTGTGAAGTGATTGCTTACTGTGGTTTTAATCTGCATTTCCCTGATGATTACTGATAGTGAGCATTTCTTCGTATATCTGTTTATTATTTGCATATCTTCTTTTGAGAAACGTCCATTCAGATCCTTTGCCCATTTTATCATTGGGCTGTTTTCTTACTATTGAGTTGTTTGAGTTCCTTATATATGTTGGATATTAACCCCTTATCCAATGTATGGTTTACAAATACTTTCTCCCATTCTGTAAGTTGTCTCTTCACTCTACCGTTTCCTTGGCTGTGCAGAAGTTTTCTAGGTTGATAGAATCCCATTTGTCCATTTTTGCTTTCTGTTGCCTTTGCTTTGAGTTCAAAGATATACCAATTTAAAAGGCAAACAGTGGTATATGAAAGTACGTATTTCACTAGACTCTCAATAAGTGATATTTTAAAACTCTACCAATTTGTTTTTTTTAAGTATGTTATCTTAATGAAATTTTCTTTATTATTAATGAGAGTGACTCTTTTTCATGTTTATTGTTAGGAACAGCTTTTTCATGTCCTTTGTCCATTTTCTCTTTGGGCCTACTCTGTGTTGGAATTTGAAGAGACCTAATAAAACCTGTCCCTAAAAACTGACCCATTTGTTTACCCAGTAAACAACTGAGTTGAGCAGAATTTGTGACTCCAAGCAGAGAGAAGAAATGCACACCACAAAACGGTGTATTCTGAAGATACAAAGTGTCTCCGAGGCACTGACATCACTGAAGAACCATGACTTCACCTCCTGGGTTTTTTTTCCTATGTAATATGCTATGGCAAAGAATGCTAAGTGATACCACATGTTTGAGATGGTAACAAAAATGTACCAGGCAAGTCAGAGAACATTATTTGAAACTCAGACCACTGTTTAGTCTGGCAGCTCTTGTGCTCTTTAATTATATGGCTAAAGCCACATCTGTATAGCAAACACTGTAATATATTCTGGCCAATAACTGTCATCACATAAAATCAGAAGACTCTTGATATGGAAGAAGATGTGCTATTGAGACATGACAGATGAACTGAGAGTCCATGTTTTATGCCTCATGTTACATTCCATTCAGTCGGGCTTCACTTTGTTCTACTTAGTAGACTGCCAGTGGCAGGCGTATGCAATATATTCACGATAATATACGACTTTATTAAGAGAGGATAACAACAAAAAACAATTCACAGCACAAGTACTTTGTTAATTCTAAAATGGTAAATGACCTTGGCAAATTACCAAAAGAAAGTGTAAATATTAAAGCAGAACCATGATGCCAAAACAGGTCAAATATGAATAGTATCAAGGAATTGACTCTCATACTTCAGAAGGCACACTGATCACATCAGGAGATTTTGTGTAGCTATTATTTCTACAATTAGGATATCATCAGTTGATGGTTTTACTGGCTGCAAAAATCAAGTAAAAAACAGTTCCTGAATTGGCTATATGATACAAAAAGAGACCCAATAACCACATAAACAAAAAATACAAGGACACCATAGAAACTCTTCGTTGCAAGACAATGTTTCTTATTGCCACTGTCTTCAGTGCTGCATATTTTAACATCATCAGAAGCAAAATAAATTTGTTTTACAAGTTCCAAATAACTGAAAGACATTAACTGATGAAGCAAAAATCAAAGAAGCCAAAACGAAAAGTTGTAAACTCTCATCAAGCAAAAAATAAACAAATGGCTGGGTGCGGTGGCACACGCCTATAAGTAATGCCAGCACTTTGGGAGGCCAAGGCAGATGGATCGCCTGAGGTCAAGTGTTCGAGACCAGCCTGGATAACATGGTGAAACCCCATCTCTACTAAAAATACAAAAATTAGCCGGGTCTGGGGGTACACACCTGTAACCCCAGCTACTTGGGAGGCTGAGATAGGAGAATCACTTAAACCCGGGAGGCGGAGGTTGCAGTGAGCCGAGATTGCACCACTGCACTCCAGCCCGGGTAACAGAGCTAGACGTCATCTAAATAAATAAATACATGTATCTGTCAAAGTATATATTGCCCATCATTAATATTCTGGTCTAAGGCAATTGCCACTTTTATACATTATTTAATAAACCAGTAAAATTAAGATGTTAATCTGACATTTTTTCAAAAAATAAGTAATTTGAAGAATATTTCCTTTAAATCCTGAAGACAGTGATACCCGTGATGGCTGGGTAAAGAAACAGAAAACTGTTTATTATGGTAAAGGATAAAGTAGATTGCTTTGAGGTCAGACCTATGTGTGTATAAGAAACTAAGCATACACTGAAGGATATCAATGATTGGATGGCTGATGGCCCATAAAAGCTTGTGACGGTTTGTGTTTTACCAGTGTTACCATAATCATCATCGTCTCATGGGCAATGATGTCCTCATCCTAGCAAATACAAAAGGGAAGTCCCATTTCTATTGGCACACAGGTCACTTACAGCTCTCACCTCCCCCATTGGACCAGTGAGGAAAGCTCGCTATGCACTCATACATACAAAACTGTAGAAACTCCTTAGAAAGGTAGCTCTGTACAACTGAGTCATTTCTTAAAAATGACTGGTGAATTGAGAAGACTGCCACTGCCTGATTGGAGCCTAGCTCTGGATTTCACATCACAATCTGAGAGCCCAGGCAAGACCTCGTGCAATAAAATAATTACGGTATTTGACTGCTACTGTTTTCAGAATGCTTTCATGCCATCTCCAAAATGTAGAACGGTCTCTGGTTTTTGCCTAGTGGCCCAGGAAACCTAAGGCTCTTCCTAGGGAAGAACTTAGGAGATGACCAGAGACCTGTGGGCTGCATCCACTGCCCACCCCACCAGAGTTCTGTCAAGCTTCAACAGGAAACACACGGAGGAAACACTGCCCCAAATTGTGCCTCAAAATCCTTCAGTCTGGACAAACAATGAGCAGGTAATAAAATATGGCCAAAGGCATAGTGTACCTGAGACTTAACCAACATTCTAGATACATATGTAGCAAGGAAACTGGAAGACACACACTTTAAGCAGAAGTTCAAGAAGAAAATGGAAGAATGATCCAACAATATATACAACTCTTAAATCATAAAGACCACTGTCCATAAAGCCTGGAAGACCCAGGCTAAAATTCACCTCTAGGAAGAGTTCCAAAGCAGGCTGAGACACTCAAACAGGTGAGTCCTTCTGTCCAATGTGAAAGTAGTAAATTAAGTAGTAAATTCTGAACATGTTTAAATGATTTATGAGAGGAAATGTAACATATTTTCCCCAACAAGAATAATTATTTCCTAA
>NW_012102754.1:1441699-1466480 GCF_000951045.1 Mandrillus leucophaeus | reverse complement strand
AAAAAAAAAAAAAAAAAAAAAAAAAAGTCATAAGTCAATCTCCTTCACAGCTACTCAACTTTGCCACTGTGATGCAAACACAGGCACAGACGATACATAAAAGAATAGGTATGGCTGTGATGGCAGCAGCAGCCCATCTGGAGCAGCCTCTCCAAAGACGCCAGCTGTACTAGGGGAGGCTCGGCCAAGGATGCACACTCTGTGGGGCTGGCAAGAGGCAGGAACAGGCAGGAGCCCCGCCCTCTACTGAGTCAGCAGGGCAGGGTACCTGTGCTCCCGGCTGCAGCTGCAGCCACCCAGTCACAGCTCTGGACCCTGGCACCCCTGTGTTCTCCAGGCCTGGAAAATCCCTGCACCCCTGCCATCCCCAGCCTCAGAAGTGCCTCTCCTGCTCCCTGGCCTCCCCCTGCTCCTGGCACCTGCTCTGGCTGTGGCCGAGCCTGGGCACTGTCGCAACCCAGCTGGGGGTATGCGTGCTCAGGGTGGTGCAGACACACCAGCCCCCTGCCACCCCGGCCCCCTCCAGACTTTGGGTGCCAGTGAGCACAGGAGGAAGGCTGGGTAGGGTGTTGAGGGTGGCTTGGCACAGGCCTGCAGGTGCCCCACAGCACAAACAGCCTGGGCCACCATGGATGGCATTTTGAGGGCAAAAGGCAGACAGGTTCCTGGGCAGAAGAGGAAGGATTCCCGGTGAAACTCCACCTTCAAGCCAGGGATAGCCTGAAGCCTGGGGACAAGGCTGCCAGTTCCAGGTAGAGTCCATGGCCCAGACTGAGAACTTATGGTCCTTTTCCACCCACGGACCAATGAGCATGCACTTCCTTCTCAGCCCATGAAAACCCCAAACTCAGCCAGACTCAGACAGACATTGGGACTACCAGCTGAGGGAAGGAGTTACCCACTTCGGGTATCCTCGACTTGTCAGGACAACCTGCCTGTGGAGAGGAGCTACCCACTTTGGGTCTCCTGGGAGCTCTTCTGTCACTCAGTGAAGCTCCTCTACGTCTTGCTCAGCATACAGTTGTCCACATTCCTCATTCGTCCTGGATGCAGCACAAGAACTCAGAACCCACCAAATGCCAGGACTGAAAGAGCTATAACACAAACAGGGCTGAAACACACCTCCTGTTTGCCATGTTGCAGGAGACAAGAAGGAGAGAAGAGCTCCCATCAAGGAGCCCAGACCCAGACCTAGGGGCTTCCCAAGCCAGGGCTGTGATACCCTCTTTGGGGTTCTGTGGTTGCCAGCACCTCCAAGCTTCTGGATGCTACCATGTTGCCTGGTGCCCAGAGTGGAGGCTGCTTGTGGTATGCCTGGTCCAGCCATAGCCTTGCACAGAGCTGGCACCTGTGCTGGCACCTGGAGTTGTCCGCCCTGCCACAGCCGGCACACCTGACTGTGCACGGTGGCCAGATCCCATGCTCGCTCACACACCCCATGCCACTATGTGCCTGGCTGGCCCTTGGCAGGCATGGGATCCAGGCTGATAACATAAGCTGAGTGCAGCCTGCTGGGCCAAGTGGGCAGAACGAGCCCAGCAGGCCAGAACAAAACTCGGGCAAAGGCACCAGCAGCCACAGAGATTTCCGGCTGCAAAAGCAACACCCCAAGGATCCTGTGACAGCTGTGTTCCAATAATATTTTATTTACAAAAGCAGGTGGTGGTCTGAATCTGGCCAGGAAAGTCCAAATTTATCAGCCCCCTGCACTAGATTGTTCTCATTAACATAGAGACAACACTAAAATATTCATCATCTTAAAAACAAATGAAAAACCTCCTTTGACCCCCATATCTCCTTCTAGCTCTCTATTTTCAGCTCTCCCCTTTGTAGCAGAACTCCTTTAGAGTTATTGATGTTCCCTGTCTCCACTTCTTTATCTCCTCCTCAATCCACTCCACTAGGCTTTTGCCCCACACAGCACTGAATATTATCCTTAAAGAAGTTACACCTTCTGATGCCAAAATAATGGTAATCCTCTGTCCTTATCATACCAACCCTCTCAGCAGCCCTGGATATTGTTATTCTCTCCTTCTGAAAGTCCCTGAAAATTGGAGGCTTGCTTTTAAATACTACAGCTAGCACTAGCACAGCCAATTAGCTCCCTCACCTCAATTCTACATTTCACCTTCCCAAAGACAGGCTGCCTCTGTCCACCCTCTCAAAAACAGCCCACTCCACCTCACAGAACTCTCCATTCTCTTTATATGCTTCAATATTCTCCACGGCACTTGTAACTAGTGGAAGGTATGTTTGTTTAAGTTGATTTCCTTGTTTATTGTCTATTGTATACCTCCATTGGATCATAAGCTCCATCTAACACCAGGACATTGTTTGTTTTGCCCACCTCAGTGAATATAACTAGTTGTGAGGTGACTCAACGAATGAATGAATGAATGAATGAATGAATGAATGACAACTCTTTTGCAGGCAGAAAAAATGCCAACCTGATTCTGTTCTGAAGTTCCATGATTCTATGATATAAATAGACTATAAGACCTCAAGAGACAGAAAAGTAAAAAGGAATTTTCCTGTGGGCAACTAAGGAAATACTTTGGGGGAAAGTGTTAGGTAGCATTCCATTAACAATGATGATCTCTAGATTTCTATTTAAATACAGGAGGAAGGAACTGTGAATTAGTGTTGATTGTAGCCCCCAAAATACCCAGGCAGTTCTGACCAAAGACCAACTAACTGCTAGCTTCCAACACAAGCATGCATTGGGTGACTCATGTGACCTGGGCGCCATGTGACCAAAGAGACATCACCGTGGAGAGCTCTCTGCCAGGCTCTGGTTACCCTGCCTTGAGAAAAGCTATCACAGAACCCATGAAAGCCAGAGAAGAATAACTACAATGAGCAAGCCCCCAGCCTACAGGGCTGCTATGAAAATAAGGATTCAAAAGATTAAGTTGTCCCTGACAGCAGACATGAACAGTCTCAATGGACCCAACTGAGCCTCATACAATATAGATGGGCAATGAAATGTTTACCGAATTATCATGAAACAAGGGGAAACCTCTATGATGGGAAGCAAGATAATGGAAGAAAATAAGCAGAAATATTTACCACCTAGAGCAGCAAAACTCACATAAGTTTTTTATATCCTGAAAATATAAATAACATCAAAACAAGCTTAGATCAACTACCATTGATCTTCCTTATGAATAAGTAAGAAAAACAGAATACCTGGGACAAAACTCCTAAGAATTCAGGTCGGTGTTTTTCTACAATCCTATCAGAAAAATAATACTGGAGTAGACGGAGATAATTAACACTTATTTCATCAGTGCTTAGTAAAGGCTTGGGTTTGTTTCTGGAGGAGATACAGTGATGAGTTATATCATAATTAACATAAAAAGGAGAGATATCAACCCTATCAGTGTGGTTTAAGTCATAAGCCAGAACAGGGCTCAAAACCTAGGACAGTGGGAGAAGGAAGAGGCTAAACTGAACGAGGATATAGACTCAAACTACAAATCAAACAGTTCCAAGAGCAACACAGTAATGAAAAGCAAAAAGAGGTGGGGGTCAGAACCTCATGATGATAGCAGGGGGAAACAGGAGAATCATGCTTTTGTTTTTATCCACATGACACTAAGAATGACTGTGTTGAGAAATTGGACTGTTCTTATAAGTGTGACACAAGGAAACTTAAAACACTTTGACTTTAAGTTCTTTGTGATATTCATTTGGATTTTTAAAAGAAAGGGACTCTGCTGAGTAGTACAAAGCACCATGAATAAACCAGGAGATGTGAACCTAAAATTTGATCTTGCTTCAAATTGATTGTGGGCCTTAGGACACACAAATTACTGCTGGGGCCTCATTTTCCTGATGTATAAAATGAAGACATTGGCACAGTATACTAACAATATCTTTTTACTCTGTATTTTTGATGCTTTGATATCCTGGGATCTTGCTAACCTAGAGGGAATGCCTGTCCCAGGCCTAGCTAATTCCTACAGACAGCAAAGAACTAGCCTTTGAGCATGTCTTTCTAATGCAAACCGACCAATCCTTAGCTCATAGCCATAACCATCTCCGTTATTGAGCTCTTAACACTGTAGGCCAATATTCCTCTGCCCTGATAACTCCAGGGTCAGGTACTAGACACCCAGGGACAGCCCCTACACTCCAGAGCCCATTGAAATAATTCAAACTAGCCAATCCTAAAGCTGCTTACCCTGTCTTGCCTGTTCCTTCCCATGAAAACCACAGTAAAAGTTCTTGTCCACATTTTCCTCTGCCCCCTGACTGGCCCTGGTTCTTCCTCACATGGCACTCAGTGGCATGGTATGCCCTTGCTCTTGGATCTTTTAGTAACAAACTATTTTTTCAATGGCAATTGTCTCCTCATCTATTGGCCTCGCCATACCTGAATAATAAAATCCACATTTTAAAAGACCCAGATGATCTCCAAAGTTCCATCTAGCTCTAAAATTCCAATATTCTGTGTTCACATGAATAAAGACCAAAAATTTCTATTCCTTTAAAGCAAGAATCAGCAAACATTTTCTGAAAAGTGTCCAGAAGTAAATATTTTAGGCTTTGCCAGACACAGAATCTGTGTCACATTCATCTCTGTAAGTTTTACAACCTTTTAAAAATGTAAACACCACTCCTACCTCACAGGCCTCACACAAAAACAGGCTGCAAGCCAGTTGGCCATATGGGTCACAGTTTGCCAGTCTCCACTTTAGATGATAAGGGAAAGTTTACAGACCTTAGGAAGTCTTGCAAAACATAAAAAGCTTTACTGAATCCATAGTCAGATTTAAAACCACTCTGCAATGCACAATGGGGAATCACTATTTATAAATGCATACAATAAACCTAAGCTGTTTCCTTATAAATCTCACACCAAAAAACCATCCACCTCTGACCCAGAAATAACTGTTAAGAATTCATGTGACCGTAAACTCACATCTATGCTAAAAGAAAACAGTGAGAAAATATCACTGTGTTGAAATAACTATCCTGGCTGGAGTCCAACAGACACAAACTCAACAGGTTCACAAATCAAGAAATCCATTGCAAGGACAACGTGTATCTATTCTAAATATACTTATAAATTGTGGATTTCTCTAGAACCAGACAAGACAACACAAAACAAACATATCCAACTATCAACATTTCCTTTAGAATGAGAGGTGCTATTTTACTAACAGCTTTCAAAGATAGTTAACAACCACTGACAGCTGAATCAAGAAAAAGGATTTCCATAGGAAAAACAAAATGCTAAACTTTTCAATAGTAAAGTAAAATTTTATGCTCAAAACTGTTAAACACCAATAATACATGCTGGGTAAGTATATAGCATTATAATCCTGAAATCAAGCAGAGAGAAAGGGGGTCTTTTAAAAGCTTTTGAATCAAGAGACTGATAAAAGGAGCGAAAACTCAAAATTTGCTCAGTGTTTTAAATATTTTATGCTTGTGTTATCCCCTGAAATTCTACTTTGATGAAAAGCATGAATGTGCACCCAATTTGAACAAATGGTTGAGAGCACTGGAACACGAGCTATAATCACAAAAAGAAGAAAGGGCAAGTTAAAAGCAGGTGCTCAAGAGCTCAGTTCCCACTAGAGAAACCTTGTATTTTATTCTGCAGAGTACCAGTGAAGAATAACGAGAAACCACGTATGAGTGACCCTAAAACAGAAACAGGAGTCTTACAGACTCAGAGACTGATTTGAGTCTCATTATGAGGCTTTTCAATATACACAGGTCACTTGAGAAGCATCAAATTATTTCTGAAGAAATCAGTTCATTCTAATAATTTTGTGGGATGCAGTGGCTCACACCTGTAATCCCAGCACTTTGGGAGGCTGATGCGGGAGGATTGCTTGAGCCTAGGAGTTTGAGACCAGCCTGGGCAACATAGCAAGATGCCATCTCTATTTAAAAAAAAAAAAATTGTTAAAATTATCTAGGTGTAGCGGCATGCCCCTGTGGTCCCAGCTACTCAGGAGGCTAAGGTAGAAGGACTGCTTGGGGTTTGGAGTTCAAGGCTGCAGTAAGTGGTGACCACACCAGTGCTCTATACCCTGGGCAACATTAGAATGAATTTATTACATAGTTACATGGTTATTTCATATATTGAGATTTCATGAAAGGAAATATTTTAGCTGTATAAATTCAGCTAATTGAGGGTAAAAAACTTAAATGGCTTATTTTAACAACATTTTAACAAATATCTCAAACATCTCTGATGATTTGGGCTTTTACTTTTACCAGACTACAAAATTTGAATTAAAATATGTAAGAATATGGCAATGCCTAACTTTATTAAGGCATATAATAAATTGAAAGGCAAACTGAAGTGGAAGCTATTTTGTGACTGGAGTATCCTCAATGGCTTGCACAACCGCTTTGCAAAGTCAATTCAAAAAGACTGTCCTGCCCATGCAAGTTTTTTCTGCTACTGAAAAACTTTTCCCCCTAATTTTTTGTAGGGTGCTGGAGCTCTGGTTTGAATCAATACCACTAGACATTTCTACCTTCTGTCAAAGGGATTACCTCTTTTAGGAATATTCATATTAATATTTCTTCCCCTAAGAATAATGAAAGGATGAAGAAAGGAAAGGAGGGGGAAGAGGGAACACTTATATGGCATTTTCTATGGACTTGGGGGTCCACAGAAATATTAATATTTATTACTCTTATTTTCCAGGGGAAGAGAATTTAGGTACAGACAAATGAAGCAACTTGGCCAAAATCACACAGCTAGTTGGGTTAAATTCCTTTAGATGCCATCATCATCAAAAGACATGGCATTAAAAAATCATTACATGTATTAAAATCATTACATTGTTTAATAAAAGCCTATTTATAAATCCAAGCACTGTCATTAAATACTAAGCACCCTTAGAGTAAGAACATATTCATTTTTGTCATCATTCAGTAGTTGCTGATTAAGATGTTTGATAAATTAATGAAAGAATGAACAAATGAACCAAAAACTGATGAGAGAAGTAAGCTGAAGACTGGTGACTATATGGCCAGAAGTACTTTTCACTCAACACTATACCATTGATTCACTGTGAATTTCATTAAGAGATCCCTAAAATTTCATTCTGATGAACAGGACTTTTACGAATCTTGTCATAAAACAAATAGCTCTAACAAGCAAACTAAAATAACAACAATTCTTAGATACAGAATGTAAACAATTTTTTTTTTGCAATTCAGGAAAACAGCTAAATTTTGCTCCAAAAGAACTGGAAGAAGTTAAAATGTAATTTGTTTGCTGAGGAAGATTTGCTGAAAGCTCATTATCTCTTAATGGAAACAAGATACTGGAGTGTTGCTTTCTCTGAGAGGAATGATTTTGGTGCAACCTACTGTAAAATTAAGGAGAGAGAATAGGGCAGTGCTCAGGGGAGTTAACACTTCCCTCCCAATAAAACTGCACCAACATGGCAAACAACTTACCTTTCTGCTATACACTCAATAATAAACTAGATCCACCAGGGAAGTACTTTTTTTTTTTTTTTAAATCCTGGTCATGTACAATGCAGATTTGATTATGCTCGTCCCTCACTTAAAGGGGAACAATAAATTCCCAATGGTAATATGACTAAGCGTTAACGACTTCCATCAACTAAGAATTCTATAAAATAAGAATAAACACATAAAAATCATAATGCTGTCAGATGCGGTGGCTCATGCCTGTAATCTCAGCACTTTGGGAGGCCAAGGGGGGTGGATCATGAGGTCAGGAGATTGAGACCATCTGGCTAACACGGTGAAAGTCTGTCTCTACTAAAAATACAAAAAATTAGCCAGGCGTGGTGGCGAATGCCTGTAGTCCTAGCTACTCAGGAGGCTGAAGCAAGAGAATGGCGTGAACCTAGGAGGTAGAGGTTGCAGTGAGGCAAGACTGTGCCACTGCACCCCAGCCTGGGCAACAGAGCGAGACTCTGTCTCAAAAAAAAAAAATCACAATGCTCCACTTGATACAGGATGGTTTAATGTTCCAATAGTTATTATATGGTACTCTAAACTCATAATACATACAAACAAAATTAAAACACATATATTTCAAAGAACATGATGCTGTTGGATACAATTAATAAGCAAGTTAAATTTGTAACAAATTGTTCATGGTTATTTTTACATATTTGGAAATCTATCTGCACAAACAATTAAGGCACTCTACACTTGATGTACATCTGTAGCTGACCATTTTGCCTCAAAACCGCTGACACCCTGTAATCCCAGCACTTTAGGAGGCCGATGTAGGTGGATCATGAGGTCAGGAGTTCAAGACCAGCCTCGCCAAGATGGTAAAACCTCACCTCTACTAAAAATACAAAAATTAGCCAGGTGTGGTGGCGGATGCCTGTAATCCCAGTTACTCGGGAGGCAGAGGCAGAGAATTACTTGAACCTGGGAAGTGGAGGTTGCAGTGAGCTGAGATCGCACCACTGCACCGCAGCCTGGGTGACAAAACGAGACTCCGTTTCATTAAAAAAAAAAAAAAAAAAGAAACCACTACTGATACCAAATAACTGGGGAGGATCTCTAAGGTTAATGAGTGCCATTTTAGGCACTTGCCAAAATCAGGGGTGACATTCCCTAGCACAAAGACTAATTTTTTTGGTTACAGTAAGCATATAAACAGAGCATTCATAGAAATTCACCATATATTAGGCCAAAGCAAATAATAAGACAGAAATAGAACAAAAAATATTACCTGATCACAATGCAATAAAAGTAGAAATTAACATCAAAGACTTAATCGTCACAATAAGGGAATGGCGAAGATCACATATACACTAATTTGATAAAGGTTTTGAATTAATAGGCACTTGTACACAGATGGTGGAGAGGAAACTGGCACAACTTAGATTGGGGAAAATTTGGCAACATCTCTCAAAATTACAAATACTTAGACCAGTGGTTCTCAAACTTGTTTGTACATTTAACAGCTGGGGAGCGTCTAATTACTGATGCCAGTGTCTAGCCCTAGAGATTGTGATTTAATTGGCCTAGGGTATGGCCTGGACTTCAAATTTTTTAGAAGCTCCCCAAGTGATACTAATGTACAGCCAAGTTTGGAAATCGCTTGCTTAAATCTCTTTTGATAAGCAATTCCATGTCTCATTTATGGTACACATATATTCACACACATGATCAATGTCCTATTTCATTAACTGTAGCTTTGTTTTATAATACTAAAAGATTAGGAAAGAACAAATATTCACCTAAAGGAGACTTGTTAAATCAATATGTAATATTGATAAAATGAAACACTATGTATCCGTTTAAAAGAGTGGCACAGATAGTATATGAATTACATTTCAATAAAACTGTTAATTTTTAAAAGAGGTCCAGAAATGGTATAGACAGCATGCTACTGTCTATGTGAAAAACAGTACACACACACACACACACACACACAAACTGGCGGCAGTGGTTCTCTCTGGAGGAAGGATTGCTTTTCTTTGTATACCCTTTCAAATACTGAAGTTCCGAACATGTTATGTATTAACTCTGAAAAATAAATTTTTAAAATTAAAATGAAATAGAAAATCAATGTGGTCATGTTCCCCAAGCAAACAGAATTTTTATGAGGTAACATTCAAAGGCGCACAAGCGAACGTTTTGGAATGATAGAAACCCTCTTTATCTTAATTGTGATGGTGGTTTACATAATTGTGTACCTTCTTCAAAACTCATAGAACTATATACCTCAAATGAGTGATTTTAATCCATGTAAATTATATCTCAATAAACCTGTTTGTTTATTTATTTACTTAAAGCTTACATGACAGCCGGGGCCTCTTGAACAATGCTGATAGAAATGTAAATTGGTACAACCCACCTGGGAAACTCCTTTATGGTACAGTGTATCCGTTGGATCTGGATTACCACAAGCCCTCAGACCCAGCATTTTTACCCCTGCATAGGAATATTCATAGCTGCACTCTTCATGACAGCAAAAATATGGAACAATCCAGACTTTGTTAAAAGTAAAATGGATTGGGTGACTGTGGTGTATTTGTGCAATGGAAAGCCAAGAGAAGATGATTTGGTTTGAAAAGTAGCATTGCCCAGACCAAGGAACCGTTGGCAAAGGGCATAAGAAGAAAAAGATACATACGCATTCCTTGACCATATGAAGGGGCAGTCATTCTCACTCATAAGAGAAATACATGTTAAAATTACTCTGAAATAACTCATTTCACCTGTCACAATGGCAACATTGCAAAGTTTAATGAGTTTTGATGGCAAGACTTGTAGAGAAGTAAGCATCCTCAGATATGTCCTTTGGAGGTGTAAAATGGTAAACCCAAGGGAAAAAAATTTGGCCATATAAAAAAAAGTACAATGTATTTCTCCTTCGATACTCAATACATTTATAGGAAGTATCCTATAAGATATACATTCATGCATACAAAATTACACATTTATGAGAGTATTCATTATTTGCAATTACACAAGATTAGAAACAAGTCTATCCATTAGACACTAGAAAAGTTATATCCATGCAATGGAAGATCTTACCACTGTAAAACACAATGTAGAAGCTCTCTATGTATTGATATAGAAGCAAATCTAGAGGATAGACAGTTAAGTGAAAAAAATCAAAGGGCAGAAAAACATACATAACATGCTAGTTGTGTATAAAAGAAAGAAAAGAGGCCAAGCGAGGCAGCGAACGTCTGTAATTCCAGCAGTCTGGGAGGCCGAGGCAGGCGGATCACCTGAGGTTGGGAGTTTGAGACCAGCCTGACCAACGTGGAGAAACCCTGTCTCTACTAAAAAATACAAAACAAATTAGCCGGGTGTGGTGACTCATGCCTGTAATCCCAGCTACTCGGGAGGCTGAGGCAGGAGGATAGCTTGAACCCAGGAGGCATATACACAGGTATATACACATATGTGTGTGTATACTCATATATATATACTCATATACATACATACAGATAGGCAGGCAGGCAGGCAGAGAGAGAGAGAGACAGACAGACAGACAGACAGAATTTAAGTAGCCAGAAAAAATTCAGGAGGACATACACCAAAATAGTAACAATTACTACCCCTAAGGGAGAAACCTGTGAGGCAGAGGGTGTGGGGGATGGAGAAGCCAAGAAGATCTCTTGATTTTATTGTTAGAATTTAAGGCAAAAACAGTATATTCAAATATTACTTGTTCGATCAAAACAAAAAAATACAAAAACTATTCCACTAAAGTCTGCTTGTAAACTTTTTTTAAAAACCAGAGTAAATGGACTTCTAAACCTAGTCTCTAATCACTTTTAAGATAAAAAGATTCTATAGAGGCCAAAGAACTGTTTCTACTTCTCTAGGGTTTTTCTCCTCAATATGAGGAAATTAAGCTGAATAGAGTTGGCAAGAAGGAAAAGGAGTCTAGAAAACTTGACACGTGAATGAGCCAAAGTTACAGTTAAAAAAGTAATTGCAATCTGTTCAATCTAATGAAAGGATAAAATTAGGATACAGTATTAGCACATGATGTCAAAAGTCCACGCAAGAAATAACTATCTGAATTTTTATGCAACTTCTAATACAGATTCAGTCTTTAGAATTAAATTTCTTCTTCAGGAATGGAGAATGATCCCTTCTGAGTGATGAATTTGGAAGGCTCATTGCTCAGGCTCTCTAAAAGGCTATAGAAACACTGAAGCAAACACTTTGCTTCCAATTGGCAAAGATAAAAAGGGTATTAGTTTAGTGCTCCCCAGATTATTTTGCAACATGGCTCAGAGAACAGAGGGTAGTATTTACATGGCATCCTTTGGAAATGGATAAGGGAAGGTAATAACCTCGAGAACTACTACAGCCCCAGCATAACCCAAACCCAAAAGACCAAGAGCAACTTGTCTCCTGTGACTCAGTCACAGCAAATCTACGTGTCCTGACACACCCACTGGGATGAGTGTTTTGGATATGAGCACTTTCTAATAACAGCCTTTCTTGTTTGCTAGTAACAACAGTCATAGTGGCTCATAATAATGCAGTACTTTCTGTGACTGGACAGCAGACCAGAGGAAATCAAGATGGTAGGGGCTATGTGATTTAGTTCTTTGTTAAAGACCAACTGGTAGCTCTGGCGATGCACTGTACCTACAGATGGTATTCAAATCCCAAAAGGTCCTCAGACACCACCTGTACAAGAAAAGTAGTTTTCTTGTTTGAAAGCAAAAAGAACCTCTTCCTTTCTCCTTTCTTTCCCTTCTGTGGACCTCTCAGACAAACTATTCTTCACAAAACTAAAAACATCCCAGCAACTAGTTCTAAAGAAATTTGGCATCATCATATTCAATACCTTCAATAAAGATAAAAGCTCTCTACCACTTAAGAAAAAAAAAAATACACACACACACACACACACACACACACATATATATATATATTGGCCAGGTGGGGTGGCTCATGCCTGTAATCCCAGAACTTTGGGAGGCCAAGGTGGGTGGATCACCTGAGGTCAGGAGTTCAAGACCAGCCTGGCCAACATGGTGAAACCCCATCTCTACTAAAAACACAAAAATTAGCTGGGCATGGTGGCGGGTGCCTGTAATCCCAGCTACTTGGGAGGCTGAGGCAGAAGAATCGCTTGAACCCAGGAGGCGGGGGTTGCAGTGAGCTGAGATGGCGCCACTGCACTCCAGCCTGGGTGACATAGAGTAAGACTCCGTCTCAAAAAAAAAAAGCATGTCAACTAAATAAAATGGTAGCAAATAATAGTCGATAAATACTATTGAGATTTAATAAACTGCTCAGTACAAAATGAGGCACCAATTTTAAAGTACATATATTGTTTTATCTCTTAAGAGAAGTTACCATTTTAAAGCAGCATGCATTCCACAGTATGCCGACTCTAATAAGAATTAAAACTTCTACGAGAGTCAAAACAGCATAAATGACAGATATTACAATCCATGAAACATTAAAAAAATGACGATTTTGACAACTCAAACGTTAGTCTTTTGGAATCTCATCTTTAATAACATTTTCAGAACACATAAAATTCATTTTATAGGTGAGACACAAGAAAAAGAAATTTGAACTTCCAGTACCTTGTGAAAGTTGGGTTGTGTTCAGTCATCGCAACTAGCAGCTTCAGAGCATAGGCTGGTACCGGGTCAGGTTCTACAAGAATGTGCTCATACCTGAAATGATAAAGATATTTAAAAAGTATTCAGTAGGAAAAATTCTGTCCAACCTCGAATTCTATATCCAGCAAAACTATCAATTTAGCTTGAGACAGAAAGATATTTTACACACTAATAAAGATTTAAGTAATTTACCTCTCATGTGCCCCTTCTCAGAAAGTTACTGGCAAATATGCTCTATTGAAATAAGAGAATAAATGAAATACAGAAAGACAAAAGAAAAAACAACTCAGTAGTTGTCCTCACTTAAATGCTACTCTGAACAATAGAAATAATATACCATAAGGTACAAACATCTGAAACATATACAGACACTGAAATAAATGTATGAGTTATAGGACCTACACAGGTTACTTAACCTCATGAAGTTTGAAACAACTTCACTCTCCAATGCTGATAATGATATTCACTTACTTCAAAAAATATTGCTGTTGGGAAGATTCAGTGAGATAATCCATGTAAAACAATTAGTACTGAGCTGGGCATATAGTAAGAGATCAATAAACACTAGGCATTTGTGTTAAAGGTCTCCAAGAACATCCTCACATTCAGAGACTCGTTAGAGAATTCACAGGACTCAGCATGGCTAAGATGTAGCACAGCAGCATTGTAAGGCCACCTCTGAATCACATGGGAAAGGATGCACGCAGAGGACTACAGGATGTCATGTGCCAGTTTCCTTATGTCCTCTGTCTTCCATGAGGGGTCACACACAGCACACTCTTCCGCCAGCAACGAAAATGCAGCACATGTATGTGATATTTCTGCCCAAGGAAGTCTACTGAGTACTCAATGGCCAAAGTTTTTATGAGGGGCTGGTCATGTAGGCAACCTCTATCTAAAATGTATGAAAATTCCAGATTCCCAGAAGGAAAGCAGCTGTGTTCAGCATAAACCAGACTGTCTGCTCAAACAGTTGAGGCACAGTGAGCTACTCTTATCAGCTAAGTGTTAATTGGGTGTACTCTGACAGTCAAGTTCCTAGATGTCTAGCCAATGACAATATTTTGTTTACAAAATTTTTTTTTTAAATCCTAAATTAAATGTATTACCAAAGAGAATAAAACTCAAAATGTTTTCATCAAAATTTCCATAACAAGTTCTCCCAAGATTGTTTTCCCATGTGATTTGCTAGGCAGAGGCTGATTTATGTACTTCATCTTACCTGTTCGAGGTTTACTCTTCAGTATGCAGCACTGTGTAGATGCTCAATAAACGAGCATCAAATGAATAAACAAACAAACTAACCAATTTTATTATTTAATTCTTTGGAATAGCCAACAACTAAAAAGGGAGAAAAATATCTCTAAAATTCCTAACTGGATATTTTAAAAATCTATGATATAAAACAGATGCCCTTCATCTAGAGAATAGGGCCCCATGCTTACTCAGAGCTTATTTACTGTCATTTTAGAAATCACTGTATAACAAGCCTAATTATATAGCCTGTAAGCCCACAACCATTAAAAAGGAGCTAAGTAAAGAGAAGAGAGGGACTATTACAGGAAGGCAACCAATGAATTATAAGAAGTAGGACTTGAAAGCATAAAAAAACAAAAGAAATCAATCCCAAGAACCCCAAGCAAAGAATAGCCTGTGGAGCATTTAATACAGAGTAAGAAGTTGCTCAAATTCAAATGGGACCTGAAGCCCACTGCACACCACAATGTCCAAAACTGGAGTAATGAGTCAAGGCAATGTTAAGTGGAATGCAGTGTTCTGTTTAAGAAGTCAGGAAATATCATATTTTAGAAAATTTGCTTAAATTTTAAAATTATAGTAGTTAAAGGATTTGCCCATGTATAAAACATCTAGTATAATCAAGTGTGAGTAATTTCAAGAATGAAAAAAATCAACATTAGGAAATCAGTTAATATATTTTATCATATAAATAAAACAAATACCAAGCAAGCATCTTTAGGGATAATAAAAATGTCTGATAAAATTTAACATCTACTTCAAATTTTGTTTAAAAAAAGACACAACTTAGCATACTAGAGAGAGATCATTAGTTCCTTTACGAATTCTTATGAAATAAAAGGTTCTTGCCATCTTGAGTAAAGAGTATGTCAGAATATTCTCAAAGTATAATAATTTGCTAGAAGGACTCACAAAACTCTTAAAACTTGTTACACTCCCAACTATGGTTTATTACAGTGAAAGGATGCAGATTAAAATCAGCAAAGAGAAGACGCGCATAGGGCACAGACGAGGAGAGACCAGGACAAGCTTCCAGCTGTCATCTCCCAGTAGAGTTGTACAGTGTTTACTCCTCCCAGTAGCAATGTGTGCAACATTGGTGAAGTACTATCAACCAAAGAAGCTCACCTGAGCCTTGGTGTCCAGGGCTTTTACTGGAGGTTGGTCATGTAGGCATGGATCACTTGTGGAATTGACCTTAGTATCCCAGTCTTTAGCTCCTCCAGAGGTCAAGCTGATGTGTTGTAGCCCAAGGCCCCCATCATAACTCACAATGTTACTGCCATAAATTATCAGGCATGGCTCAAGGTCTCATGAATTCAAAGGCACTCTTACCAGGGAGGATATTCCAAGGCCAGGAAGTTATCTCCCAGGTGGCAGTCAAGGATCAGTTTCTCTAGAATGTGCAAAGTTTGAACACCCTACACATGATGAGTTAACCCTTTATGGCATACATCCCTAAGAAGGAAACTGAGAGGCACTGTCATTAAAGTCAGAAATAAAATAACAATCCTCTTCCACTGCTTACCAGTATTTGGAAATTGTCTGGCCAGGCAGATTGAAGTGACAGTGAGAAACTTCTGATGAGTCCTTCATGTACCCTGGATAACCAGCTCTCCTTGTTCCCACTCCAAGACATACTTGAATCACAGAAGGAAGGAGCCACAAGCCTGTGAATTTTTATAAAGCTTCCCAAGTAATTGTCTTATTCACATGCTTGTGTGGAAATCACAAGAGGAAATATGGACAACAACTACTTAGAAATACAACAGAAAAAAACATTCTCAACAGGGCTGGAAAATATATCTTAAAATAGACTTGAAACATATAGAATCCAAATGTAAAAAGAAAACATTGGCTAGGGATGGTGGCTCACACCTGTAATCCCAGCACTTTGGGAGGCCAAGGTGGGAGAATTACAGGAGACCAGGAGTTAGAGACCAGCCTGGGCAACATAGTAAGAGCCTGTCTATAAAAAAAGAAAAAAAATTTTTTTAATTAATCGGGTGCAATGGCACACACCTATAGTACTAGCCACTCAGGAGGCTGAGGCGAGAGGATTGCTTGAGCCCAGGCATTTAAGGCTGCAGTGAGCTATGATGGTACTAGTACACTCCAGCCTAGGTGACAGAGCAAGACCCTGTCTCTTAAAAAAAAAAAAAAAAGAGAGAGAGAGAGAGACAAAGAAAAAACACTGCTGAAACATTACTGGCTGAAATCAAAGTGTCTTGAGGTTGTTTGAGGTTATCTAACCTTGAAACAGGAGCAAAGAATAAAGCTTGCACTAGCTTGCGCGTAAGAATTTTCCCAAAGAATATTGCTCTGTTTCCCTCCGGTTGGAAAAAATGATGGGCAAAATTCATATTGGGCACGTTTAGAATACAAATACTGAATATATTTTAGTTTAATCAAATGATAGGTTTGTAATGGTCAGCAAGATCAAGCCAAAAGTAGGCTGTGATTTATTAAGCTCGTCTTTGAAAAAGCAGCTAGTAATTGAGTCTTGCACTCCTTTGAATGCAACTTAGCAGAAAAAAATATATAGTGATGAGCCCTGACTCTTGAAATGGCCTCAGAGAAGATTGACTAGTGAAGAGCTGACCCATTTTGATGGACTAGGGGCTGGAGAGGAATACTCCAAGTGCCCTGAGGCTGGCCAGAGATTAAGATCACTGTTGACAGTGCCCTGTCCAGACGGTGCCCTGGAACCTCACACTTCTTTCTCTAGGATCTTCTCTAACCAAGATGTCTTTGCTAGAGACCAAAACAGGAAAGATGCAGGCAAGAAAGACCATTCATACTAAATTCAGATCCATTCCAAAGAAGAGAAAATCCCTTTTAAAAATCACATATTCGGGACCTAAGGCAAGAAGCTAAAGATGAGATAGTCCCCAACTCTTAATTCTTCATTACCAATCCTATAATTAATAAATCCCTATCTTGTCAAGTGCCTGATATAGACAGTGCCCAATTAGGTCAGCTGGGAGAAAACTGAAACTGGTATATAAACAACTCTGGATTATCATGAGAAAATATTCTGAGGGATGTGACCAAACAATTGGTCAAGTGGAGAAGTGTCTCCAATTTTGTTGAGGGGAGGGAGAAGGAACTGTATAATAAAGAAGTCCACTCTGCAGGGATTAAGTCAGAGACTCAAATTTTCATCTCACTAGAGTGTGCTCTGAGAATGTGAAGGAGGGATTCCAGAATATTCAAGAAACTTCAGGGTTTGAGGAATGTTCCTACAATGAGGAAGATTCTGCTACATGAAAGGCTAGAATACATTATACAACCACAATAATTATTACATATAGGGTGGAATAAAGAATGTACACATACAGTTATGTGCCACATAATGACATTTTTGGTCAACGACAGATGGCATATACAAGAGTGGTCATATAAAAAATTTTTTCTGTATCTTTTCTGTTTGGAAGCATAAATTCTTACCATTGTATTACAGTTAGCAGCAGTATTCAGTGCAGTAATAGGCTGCATAGGTTTGCAGCCTGGGAGCAAAAGCCTATACCATAGAGCCTAGGGGTGTAGTAGGCTGTGCCACCTAGGTTTGTATAAGGTAAACTCCATGATGTCTTCACAATGATAACACTGCCTAATGATGCACCATTTCTCAGAAGGTACTCCCACATGGCGCATGACTATAAATCAAAAGAAAAGAAAGGTAACACCTAGCACTGGATAGGAAAGAGTAAATTTAGAAAGGGAGTTAGATTGGTTAGACCATATCTCAAGAAAATATATCTCTAATAAATTAAAATTTTAAGGAAAAAATTTTGACTTTATTAGAATACTAATGAGTAAATATTCACATATTGTTGGGCAAGAAGGCCTCTTTAGCATAACAAATGTAAAATGAATGAGAAAAATACTTATAACCTTAAAGTTTTTTTTTTTAAGATGGAGCCTCACTCTGTCCCCCAGGCTGGAGTGCAATGGCTCTATCTCAGCTCACCGCAAGCTCTGTCTCCTGGGTTCACGCCATTCTCCTTCCTCAGCCTTACGAGTAGCTGGGACTACAGGCGCCCACCACCATGCCTGGCTAATTTTTTGTATTTTTAGTAGAGACGGGGTTTCATCGTGTTAGCCAGGATGGTCTTGATCTCCTGACCTCATAATTCACCCATTTCAGCCTCCCAAAGTGTTGGGATTACAGGTGTGAGCCACCGCACCCGGCCACCTTGAAGTTCTTAATTTAAATATTTCTCAATGGCAAAACCACCATAAACAAACCAAATGAGGAAAAGATAACTTGCAGAATGTGGGTAAAACAAAAAAGTTAATATTCTTACTATATAAAGAGCTACTGCAAATCAATAAACAAACCACAGAAAAATGGACACAATTCACAAAGAAGGAAATAAATGGCCAAGAAGCATGGGGAAGAAATGGTCTATGTCATCGACATCTGGAGGAATGCAAATTAGAGCTAACAAGGGTACAATAAAATGGGCAGTTACATAAAGGGAAGCTGGTAATATAAACTGTTCATCCTGTTTAAAAAAATTGGTAGAATGTTTTAAATACCTTTAAAATGCATATAATTTTGAGGGTCGGGAGGAGAGACAGGGTCTTCCTTTGTTGCCCAGGCTGGAGTACATTAGTAAGATCATGGCTTATTGCAGCCTCAACCTTCCAGGATCAAAGGATTCCCCCAACCTCAGCCCAGGTCCCTCCCCACTCCCACCCCAAAGTATCTGAGATCACAGGCTCATGCAACCTAATTGTTTTATTTCTTGTAGAGACAAGGCCTCACTATGTTGCCCAGGCTGGTCTCAAACTCTTAGGCTCTAAGGATCCTCCCGCCTTGGCCTCCCAAAGTGCTGGATCTACAGGAGTGAGCCACTATGCCTGGCCAAAATGTATATGAATTTTAACACAGAAATTCTATCCCTAGAGATTCTACAAAAGGAAACAAGGATGTGTCCAAGGATGTAGCCATAAAAAATGGTTTTTGTAGCATTATATATAATGTATAATAATGGGGAACTCCTAGATATTCAGTGATTGGGAATTGTTCAAATGATTTTTAGTACATCTACAAATGTAGGTATAGATAATTTTATAAGACAGCCAATAATATAGTGTTATATAAATGTAGATACAGTCACAGACATAGATAATAACAATACAATGTCGAGGAATAGTGGGGACAGACAGGTTCCAAACAGAGAATTTCAGAAAGTGCTAAGTAAATCTCACCAGGAATGAAGAAACCATAGAATGAAGCAGGAAGATACTAACTTAAAATGGCAGGCAAGAAGCAAACGTTGAGAGTCTTGAATAGTTGGGTAAATACTGTTAATGTGTTCTACAATCTTTAGGTTAAAATGTTTCTAAGCAAGGGAAGGATTTGAGGAAGGTAATGTGTTAAAATGCAAATCTAATAGAATGCGACATGGATCTGAGGCTTAAGTTTACAGAGATGTGTGTGGAAAGAGATATTCTGGGTTTAGGTAAATAGCAGGCTGCCAAACAGCAAGGATATTGAGGTAAAATCTAACTTTTGAGAAGGTTAAGTACATTCCTCTAGACTGCTACAAGAAAGGGGTAGATGGCTGATTCTTCTTGGCATTTTCTGCACAGTGTCTTTCAAAATGTGAACTAGGTGACATCTTTAGTCAACTTCAAAACTTTATAAAATAAAATTAGGTATAAATCAAACAATAGTTAACTTCAGGACTTCCCAGTCTTGTGAGTTTTATGTGATTGAGCTCTGTGTGATTCTCTGGTGTTTTGCATGGATACACAGATAAAAGTATATCAATAGTTAAATGGATACATAAATGAATAGTGAAATGGACAGTCAGGTGGGAAAACCTATATATACTCATATATATAGGTATGAGTATACACTTTTTTAAGTAAAAGAAACGTAGGTACTTCAAAATAAATGTTAAATATAATTGCACATAGTAAGCTCTACTCTCTTCTGGGTTGTCTCTTCAATTAGATCAACAGCAAATTGTCATTATGAAAGCCTAAAATAGATAAAAGAAATCACTTAAATAACACTCAAGATTTACAAAACATATGCGAAGAACTGAAGTAGTAGAATTATCCTGACTATCCTGATTGAGAGGGAGCAAATAATATTTATCTTTATGCTCTATTACCTACCGTTGACTCCCATACTATCCCAATTTACATTTCGGTAGTCAGTAACCCAAAGAGGGAGATCACTGTACCTAAATGTGCCAATTTAGGCACAGACTTAAAACATTATACGATGATTAAGTAAAAGAAATAAGGTAGAATATGATGATGCTTTTGATGAAAATTATCTGAAGTTAAATTTTTATCTACAAAAGATTTATCAAAGGTGAAAAACACCCCTTGCTCACAGATCGGAAGAATTAACATCATTAAAATGACCATACTGCCCAAAGCAATCTACAGATACAATGAAATCTCTATGAAAATACCAAAGTCATTTTTTACAGAAATAGAAAAATTATCTAAAAATTCATATGCAATGACAAAAACAAAAAAGGCCAGAATAGCCAAAGCAATCCTGAGCAAAAAGAATAAATCTAGAAGCATCACACTACCTGACTTCAAAATATATTACAAGGCTATAGTAACTAAAACAGCATGGTATTGGTATAAAAATAGACACACAGATCAATGGAACAGAATAGAGAACTAAGAAGCAAATCAACACATTTGTAGCCAATTAATCTTCAACAAAGCCATCAACAACACACACTGAGGAAAGGACACTCTCTTCAATAAATGGTACTGAGAAAACTGGAAAACCATATCCAGAAGAATGAAACGGGACCTGTCTCTCATCATATATAATCACAATAGATTAAAGACATAAAACCTGAAACTATAAAACCGCTAAAAGAAAACATAGGGAAAACTCTTCAGGACATTGGTCTAGGGAGAGATTTTATAGCTAAGACATCAAAAGCACAAGCAACAAAAACAAAAACAGACAAATGGGACTATATTAAACTTAAAAGCTTCTACGCAGCACAATAAAGTCAACAGAGTTTGTTGTTGACTTTATTCAAAAAATAAGAGACAATCTGTTTACTGTGAGAAAATATTTGCAAACTATACAACCAAGAGGGGAACTAATATCCAGAATATATAAGGAACTCAACTCAGCAGTAAAAAACCAATAATAATAATAATAATAATCCCATTTAAAAGTGAGCAAAGGACATAAATATTTCTCAAAAGAAGACATAAAAATGGCCAACAGGTACGTGAAAAAATGCTCAACATCACATCAACAGGGAAATGCAAGTGAAAACCACAATGAGATATCATCTTATACTGATTAAAACGGCTACTATGAAAAAGATGAAAAATAAGAGATATTGGCAAAAATGCTGAGAAAGGGGAATTCTTATGCATTGTTGTGAGAATGTAATATAGCCATTATGAAAAACAGTATGGAGACTTCTCAAAAAACTTAAAATAGAACTACCACATGATCCAGCAATCCCACTGTTAGGTATTTATCCAAAGGAAAAGAGATCAGTATATCAAAGAAACACATGCATTCCCATGTTTCTTGCAGCACTATTCACAATAGAAAAGATCAGGAATCAACCTAGTGTCCATCAACGAATGTGAGATACATACTCAATGGAATACTCTTCAACCACAAAAAAAGAATGAAATCATGTCATTTGCAGCAATATGGATGAAATGGAGAAATGGAGGTCATTACATTAAGTGAAATAAGCCAGGCAGAGACAGACAAATACCACATTCTCTTATATGTGGGAGCCAAAAAAGTTTATCTCACAGAGTTAGAGGGTGGAATGATACATTTCAGACACTAGGGAGAATGTATAGGCAGAGTGGGGAATGAAGAAAAGGTGGTTAATGGGTACAAACATACAGTTAACTAGAAGGAATAGCTCTACTCTTTGATAGAGAAGTAGAGTAACTGTAGTTAACAACAATGTATTCTACTTTTAAAATAGCTAAAAGAGAGGACTTGAAATATACTGACGCATAGAAATACTAAACACTTGGGTAATAAGATACCCCAAATACTCTTGACTTAATCATTACACATTCCATGCATGTAACAAAATTTCACATGTGCCCATAAATATGTACAAATATAATATATCCAAAATTTTTATGTTTTAAGACAGGGTCTCATTCTGTCACCAAGGCTGGAATACAGTGGCACGATCACAGTTCCCTGCAGCCTTGACTTTCCTGAGCTTAAGTGATCCTCCTACCTCAGCCTCCCAAGTAGCTAGGACTATAGGCACACAGCACCATGCCCAGCTAATTTTTTCTAATTTTTTGTAGAGACAGTCTCACTATGTTCCCCAGGCTGGTATCGAACTCCTGGCCTCAAGCAATCTGCCTGCCTCAGCCTATCAAAGTGCTGGGATTACATGTGTGAGCCACCATACCCAGACAAAACTTTCTTTTTTTAATTAAAAAAAATTAAGTAGAGAACAAAAATAAAATACTCCTTTCTATTGTGATTCCTATCAAAGATGGTCAAGTTCATACCTATTTTAACATAGAATGCTTATAGCTAAGGGAGACAAAGAAGCAATACAGAACCATCCCAGTGTCCTTTGAGCCACAAACAGAGAAATCAGGTAGTCAAACTCAAGACTTTTGCTGGACATTATTCATAAGGCAACTAAACAACCCTACAGTGTGTTGCCACTGATAGATAAATTCCAGTTCCTAAAAGGAAATGCCATTCTAATTTGTAAGGAATATATTCCTTTCTCAGATTCTAAAAAACAAAGCCTTAATAATTTATGAAGTTATTATGGCCCTGATAATTTTACAGGTCACAAGAGAATTACAAAAAAAGAAGGGCTGTACTCATTTTCCCCAGGAGAGAAATGTTCAATGTCATACTGTTATAAAATATTGTAAGCACATTTATATCAGCATGATCTCTTTTCAATACAAACACTCAAAGCTAAAAATATATATATATATAACTAAAATGTATGTTGGCAAAATGGTTCCAGTCTACCAAAGGCAAATCACACAGCATATTTTTCCCACAGCTTGCAACATCACTTAAGCCTTTTCTGACCATGCTATCTAAATCAGCCAGCCCCTCCCTCATTCCCCTTACGGACACACACTCACCCCTTACAATGTTTCATATTTTTCTTTATAGTACTCACAATTAGCTGAAGTCATCCCACATATTTATTTCTTTATTGCTTTGTCTTGACCACAGGAATGTAAGCTCACTGAGGGGCGGGAATTTAACCATTGCATCCCCAGTGCCTAGCACATGGAAGTCACTTAATATGTATTTATGGAATGAATTAATTTAAAAAAGAAAGAGGCAGTGAGGAATACTGGAAGGATCTTGAACTGCATATGCACAATCACACGATGTAGTACTAATATAAATTAGATTTACATTCATAAAAGTATGAAAATTTCCACCTCCCCAATAATAAGTAATGGTGTTTCCTGAGTGAAAAATCTAGTCCCATTTACAGATAAATACTAAAAGAGAAATGTCCTCACCTTATGTAACACATCTCAGAAAAAAATGTCCAAATAGTCAGCATAAGACTACTTTCAGTACTGACATTTCATTGATAATAACTTTGATATTAAACTTCTGAGAGGTGCTGATTTTAATTAATAAGGTCAATTTGGGCTTAAGTTCCATTAAACACTGCCTCTTCTCTTCTGCATAAACCTTTAAAATTAAATCTTGTCTCTCAGCTGAATAAAAATCATGGTGATTTTCTGAGTATATGTGGTATCTTTTCTCCCAGAAGAGAAGCAAATCTTTGCTCATTAATCACACAGATAACTGAGTTATAACACTGGCATTCCAACTATCTTGAAAAAAGGAAGAAGTGACTGCATACATACCAAGTTATAGGCAAGGTCAAGATTCACATTCAAACAAGAACCACAAGATTAAACATTATCATGGCCAGTATCACCAACTTAGTTAGTACAGAGTTTCCTCAAGCTGGTGGCAAAATATGAAGTCAGACAGAGTCAAAGCATGACAAGGATTTGACACATCATTTTCAGCTTGAAGATGGAGGGATTCTGTAAGAAGAAATGCAGGTACCTTAAGGCACATAAGGCAGCACAGATATGGGTACTGTAATCCTATAAATGCACCATGGGTTGAGTAATTACCCCCCAAAAAAGTATGTCTAAGTAATAACACCCAAAAAACACATCAATGTGACCTTATTTAGAAAAAGGGTTTCTGGCAGCCGGGCATGGTGGTTCACGCCCGTAATCCCAGCACTTTGGGAGGCTGAGGCAGGCTGATCACAAGGTCAAGAGATCGAGACCATCCTGGCCAACATGGTGAAACCCCGTATCTACTAAAAATACAAAAATAGCTAGGCGTGGTGGCACACGCCTGTAGTCCCAGCTACTCAGGAGGCTGAGGCAGGAGAATCGCTTGAACCCGGGAA